>NW_013667172.1:95251-103279 GCF_000517525.1 Limulus polyphemus
GTGGTGGGCAGAGCACAGATAGCCCATTGTGTAGCTTTGTGCTTAATTACAAACAAAAGAACAATCATCATTTTCTCACCATCCTCCTTTATTCCCTCTCCTTCCTCTAACTTTTGTCTGAGGCATTTCATCCTGTACCAGAGGAGTTTTCTGTAGAAGTTTATTCTCTTTTCCAGTTTTTCTACCTTTTCCCTCCTTACTTTGTTTCCCTGCTGTTGGAATTTGTTGCATCAGGTTACATTCCTCTGTGCTGTACATGGTCTTTGCCAGGCTGTCTTTCTTCTACCGGACATTTTCAGTGGTATTCATTTCTCTCTGGAGACCTGGATTGATCTTGAATGACTTCAGTTCTCGTTATTTTCCCAGATTTTCTTCTTTCTCGACCTTGTTCTTTACTGCTGTTCCTCGTGTGTATCAGTCTACCCCTAACCTTCCCATTCTAGGTTCTAGATCTTATTCTTTTTTCTCGTTTTCCTTCTTCCATATGTCTAGTCCATTGCTCTTGTCTGAATATCATATCACATCCAACCCTGTTGGTACCCATCTCCTCTTCTCCTGCTGTTTATCTCATTTTCTGCTGACAGTTGTTTTTCATTTCTCCACAATTGTCTCTCTTTTCACTTATCTTCTTTTAACTCTTCTTCCCATTTCCTTTTCTTGTCTCTATGGTCTTTTTCACCCAGTCTGCAGTTGGCCATGGTTGATGTGTCGGACACCTTCCTACACACACTCTTGACCCATATGTTTTATACCTTCCATCCATGAGATTTGAGTCTTTCCATTTCTTGCTCTTCTCTTTGACATAATGTCAGCCTCTTTTTGTGCTCATTTGTCTCACAAGTGCCTTCACTTGCCATATTCGTGGCCTAGGGCTGGCATTCCTTTTTTTTTTTTGACAATTGCCTTCTTTTGGCTTGTTCACATATGGTATCCTCTTCTCACACCTCATTTCTCTTCCAGGAGGCTACTTGGTTGGGGTGGCTTGTCATGAAATCTCAGTCCTTTCTCATGCCCCTCAATATTTGGTACTTATAGGCATTTTCTTCATCTGTTGTCTCAGCCAAGTTCAGCCTTCACCTATGAGTCATGGCATATCTGGACACCAGGTTTTGTGCTTCTTCTCACCATAATTGAAAGGTTCTCTTGATTTTGGGGACCCTAGCTTCCCTGGAACCTCACATTCCTTCAGGGCACAGACAAATTTACCTCCTGTAATAGACCTTAAAGATCCAAGGGATTCTTTCTCGGGTTCCATTGTCCTCTTTTGTGAATCTTCTCTTTCCTTGAGGAATTATCATGGTGACTAGACTGTGCCGATAATACTTTTGGCATTCTCTTACCAACTCCCAAACCAGATCTATATCTTCAGTGATCTTTCTCTCTGTGATTGAGGCCCATTTCTGAACAAAGACATGTGTTTTGGCATTTAAATGTAGGACAAACATTTACTCCACATCAATGTACTTGAACTTTTCACCATTCATCAGGTGTGTTCCCATTCCTACCCCATACGGGTGGATAACTTGGTCATGATACACTGCAACAATTACATGATCGTTTCTTACACCAATCATCCAGGAGGCACCTATTTTAGGACCCTTTGCATTTGAGTGTCAGAACTATTCTTCTTGACCCATTCATGTCAAGTTTGTCTTGTTGCCTGTTATTTACCAGAAACTAAGAACTTGGTGGCAGTAGGCCTCTCAGCTAGTCCACATTCTACCAATGGAGTGGTCTCTACACCCTCAGGTCTTTTGTTGGATTTGCTCTCAGTTTGACACACCTCTAATAGACACAGTGGCCACCCTTTTCAACTCCAGGCTTCTTCTCTTCTGGTCCTCTGTTACTCATCCTTTTGTTCTGTTGATGCTCTCAGCCAGGCCTGGTTTCACCTCTTTCTATATGCCTGTCCTACTGTTTGTCTCTCCCTTTGGTCCTTGCTTTCATAAGTGACAGTCCTTGTTGGGTCCTATTGTTAGCACCTCTTTTGTCAGCTCAGCCTTGATTTCCTCTTCTTCTTTGCTTACCAGCAAGACTTCCCCTTCCTCTACCCAATACACACACACACACACTCTTATTTCAAATTCACATGTCCCCTTTTGATCAAGGGATATCATCTTTCAGTCTGTCTGTCATCAGGCCAGACTCTCCAATCATATGTCATTCTTCTTGTCATGTTCCTGTAGCTCTTCCACTATGTCTGTCTTTCAATAAAAGTGACAGATCTTTCATTGTTGGTCCACCATCCACCTCTTTCCTTCTGGCCATATAACTGGGAACACTTTTGTCTTTTCACCTGGCTGTTAGATCATAGTTTATTGGTATCAATCATTTCTGGTACCTTTCCCAGTACTACAGGCTATTTCTCTCCCTATCCTCTCCACTGTGTTCCACTCCTTTGTGCTTCTCTGACTGCCTCACCTGACTCCCATGCTTGACTGGATTTTAGTGTGGTTTTGCTTGCTCTTGCACATGCCCTGTTCAAGCCATAGGCTTTTTGCTCTTTGTACCATCTTCCTCTTCATACTTGTTTCTTCCTCTTCCTTGCTTGCTTGCTATCACCATCTATGGATGTCTATGCTATTGATACTTCTTGCACCCTCTTCCATTGCATTTACATACTCCTCTCCCCTGACTGATTTTTCCTTCCTAAGACTTCTGCTACTGAGGAAGGTAACTGTAGTTTCTCCTTTCCTTCTGTCTCTCACCTATATGATCGTTTAACTCCGAATCAACTACTGGGTCCTCTTTGGGATGTTCAGTGTTGGTTACCATGCACTTCTCCCCTTTTGGGGTCCCTTCTTCCAAAGACTTCTCTCCTCCTACCCTTACTGGATGGTCTGTTCATCTCCGAATGTGGATACTTGCAAACTATATCACATTTCTTCACATTTAGTTCATCACCCAACTCATTCTCTTACTTCCCATTTTTGCCAACCTTTGGATGAACCCTCCAAGTGGGCATGTGGACTTTCCACACATTCGCCTCTCATTATCTAAATTATCTGGCTGTTTCATTTCCTTTTGGATTTTCACTTCCACCAGTCATCATTCTTCAATCAACCCACTGTCTTAGAGAAGAGAAAATACATTTTCTTTTTTAGCTGCCATTTATGTTTACTTAGGTTCCTGCCAGGTATGCTTATTTCTCAAAATCTGCATCAAGTTAGGATAACAGAAATTGTTCAAACCATCCACCCTGGCTCTACCATGCCTACTGCAAGATGGGGTTTCCTGCATGACCACTTGAAATATCCTACTTGTATTCATCCTTACTCACTTGTTTGATCCAGACTGTATCAGTGCCAAGGGCTATCATGGAAAAAAACCAGCACCAGAGAAGTGTTCTGCTCATTTCTTTGGCTAGTTCTTGCCAGCTTTTAAAAATAGGGTTTCGTGGTCATCAATTGCACTGTCTCCAGTGAAAAACCTTTCCAGCTAGTAGTCTGATGGGGATCTGGGTACTTCTCCAGGTTTCCCAAATGCAACCCCCCCCTCCCTCCTCGAGTAGAGCATTGGAGACTGTTGCTATATACTAGTTCCGTGTAGAATCCTCACCAGTTGAGTTCAGCACAATACAGTGAGGAGTACAGCAGTGGTAACACTTTCAGTGTAGTAGCCTGTTCAGTAGAGTCAAGGTGTGCATGCTTGGTATGGTTTGAGTGTGCCCCAACCACACTACACATACTGGCTCTTGACCACTGAAAGTGCTTGATGGTCATGTTTTCATTCTGTCTGTTCCTGTGATACTTGGGGGCTCATTTACCTATTCCCCTTTACATTCCAGGTAAAGAGTATACCCTGTGCCTGTATGGAGCCCCTACCACTGTGCATCACACTCCATGGGTTTCCCATCAAGTGCTTTCTCAAGGGAGGTCATCTAGGTTTAAAAGTTTTGCACTGGCCTATCCATCAAGTCAGCATGGGATTTTAACATTTCTATATGAAGAGGTGAAGTATCATCTCGAAAGATAATATTTTACAAATCTGAAAATGTATTTCCAATAAATACCTCTACATACATTTCCAACTGTTCTCCCCACTTCTGGTGCACATATTTTCTTCTTACCTTGTGGAAGAATGAAGTTATTGCAAGTACATTGGGGAGTTACTGCACATAGACATTGTGTCGCACTTCTACTGGTGGAGAGCTTTTGTCACAGGATGATGCCATTATGCACCAGTACAGTTCACATTAAACATGTGAATTTAGGTGGGAGTTACCTCATGGCTAATGGTATTCAAATCTTTTAGGTAGGTGTGCAAGGAAGATAATGTTTCTGTGTGAAGAGGTATCTATTGGAAATACACTTTCAGATTAGAAAGATGTTAACTTTGGCCTATCTTGAAAAAACACAACAAAATTGTAAATCAAACAAAGTTATATATATTTAAAAAAAAAACTAATGTTAAAGACTGTTGGTTAATATTAAGTTATTTCAGTACTGGTGTTTAGGAACAACCTCTTTATACTATTATGTATAGGTTTGCCATTGCTAGTGCAAAGAAGTATTGCTCGTCAAATACAGTTGGTCAAGATTATAGGTAAGGGGAGGTATGGTGAAGTTTGGCAAGGACGTTGGAATGGTGAGCCAGTAGCAGTTAAAATTTTCTCTTCTCGAGATGAAAGATCTTGGTTTCGGGAAGTTGAGATCTACCAGACAGTGATGCTTCGTCATGAGAATATTCTTGGATTTGTTGCTGCAGATAACAAGGGTAAGATACTAGCTTAGAGTAACTATAATATTTTGTGTTTGTGCTATTAGATTGGATTTGTGATGCAAAGTCCCTAAAAGAAGTTCTCTGGAACATTCATCTACATAAATACTGATTTATTTGTTTATATGAGCTTTTAGGTCCATTACACAAGCTCTTGATGGGTGAGATGTCTTGCAGTATTAAATTCAGTAGCATATTATGGTTGGTTTACAAAATGCTGCCGAACAACAATACTATGACCAAAGTGACATGTAACAGGATTTTAAAAACCAGTTAAAACTGTATGTAAAATAAATTCACTGATATATAGTTATGTATAAATGTATTCTAATGCCAAAAATGTTCAGGTCACAATTTACCTATATGATTACATGTTACAGCTTTTACAGTAAGTTTACTCTGTAAAATACTGACCTTAACCCAACATACAACTAAAAATTAAGAAAACTTTTTCAAAATATTATTAAAAGTAAAAACTATTACCTTTAAACTTTATAATTTTTTGCACACAAACAAACCTAGAACACCAAAAATTTATGGTTTAGAAAAAGTCTATAAAAGCCTAATAACCTTACACCCAATTACGTCTTCTTATAACTCGTTGAACTGGATTTTAGAACCTTATGTTTCCAAAATAAACACCCAATTAAAAAACACTTCATACTTTCTTCAACAATTACACAATTTAGACAGCAACATCATTATGTCTAGCTTTGATGTCGTAAACCTGTTCCCTCAAACCCCTTGTCATGAGGCAATACAACTCACTACAGAACTTATTTGATAAGACCTAAAAAATTGAAACAACATAAAACAGGAACATCTACTTGAACTGTTACAACTAGCAACATTTATTTACTTTCAGTACAGAGATTCGTACATCCTTTAGTTACAAGGACATGGCATGGGAAATCCATAATCAGGTACATAGAACAGCATGCCATAGTTACTTCCATATATAAGCCTGCATTTTGGCCTAGATATGTAGATGACGTTTTTTGTGGCTTTACTTGTCAAGATGAACAAACAAAATTCCTAAAATATGTGAACAACCTACATAATAACATGCAATTCACAGTGGAAAATGCAAACAACTACATGGTAAATTTGTTAAATGTTAACATTAAATGAACCCCAAGGCTTTACCACTAAAATTCATATAAAAAAAACACATACAGCAGAAATTACATAAACTGGTTATCTAATCATGTAATCCACCAGAAGTTAGACGTTTTATAAAGCCTCCTAAATTTAGAATACACTATATGTACCACAGAAAATGTCCATAAAGATGTGCACTTAACTGACTGCTTTACTACCATTAACCAGTTCCATACTAAAGTGATTATAGAAATTATTAACAAACTTAAAAAACACAGACAAGAGGCATTTAATAAACAAACTCAAACATTCTACAAAACAGAGGAAACCTAACCATTTGCATTATCTCATATATTGAAAATATTAAGTGCATCTCTGTCAGAAATTTCAAAAAGACTAGCACATAAATATAACCTTAATATAATGCCTAGATTTGTTTTCACCCCTGGAATGAACATTAAACACATGTTAAGAAAATTGTATAATGAACTCACCCCACCAGGAAATATTTACAAAATAAAGTGTAACACTTGCCCAGCCTTTTATATAAGTGAAACAGGACATAACTTGAAGATCAGATTACAAAGAAACCAAAAACCTCTTTCCATATCCATATGAATAAAAACACACTTTTCTGAACAGAATATTACTGAACTAAAAAATCGACCTGATATTAACAGAAGAAAAATCTCAGAAGCTTTATTAATGAAATCAAACAATTAACAAATACCCAGACACATCACTGTCTTTTTATTATTTCCCCACACTTCCCAAATCTTATGCAAATATTTTACATGACATGTTCTATAGTTTTTTCTTGTTGATTTTGTTTGATATATATTCACTTTTGTTTTTTGTTTAGCCATAAATAATCTGTAAATTCAAGCAGTTTGGTATATACATGCATAAGTAACCACTCTCAATTGTACAATTCAAATACTTTGTTAGATTGTTGATTCACTTTTGTTTTTTGTTTAGCCATAAATAATCTGTAAATTCAAGCAGTTTGGTATATACATGCATAAGTAACCACTCTCAATTGTACAATTCAAATACTTTGTTAGATTGTTGATTTAAATACTAATTTGTTCTTTACCGTTAAAACTTGTGTACTTGAAAATGATTGCACCAGTGATCGAAATGTCTTACCTGTTTTAAATACAAATCTTACTTATTATAAAATCTGTAACTTGTAAAAAAATATACTTAATCAGTAAATGAAAATGAAATAATTTAACAATGTTATGTGACACACGATTATACAGCAGTTCCAATTCAATACAATATATATTAAGTTTATAATTGTTTTCCTTCCTAACCAAAATGAGTAATTTCAGTAAATAAAATAAATTACCTTACAAGATATTTATTAAAGTTCAGGTTTTGATATCACATCCAGTATTTTTGTCTTCCTCAGCTAATGAGTTGACAGCAATATTCATTTGACCTGTTCTGGTTTATATACTTGAAGGTGGACCATATTTACTTGCTGTTGTGGTGGTTGCTTCTTGTTTTTCTCTGTACTTATGTTTTTAGTTTCACTCCATGTCATGTTATCCTCATTGTGTAAGGTTAAAGCCGAATTATCAACAACACACTCTTTTATATCTCATTTGTGTTATTTTAGTCAAACAAGAAATGGCTGTTTCATCTTTCCAACGTTTTCATCTTTCCACAGGTTATGTTGTAAGACTATATATATATATATACCTGTTGTGCCTCATTTGTTTGAGATTTAGCCTTTGTTAAGATGTCATGTAAAAGATTAAGCTGTTAAATTTTCTAATTACTCATCTTAATTTTTCCCATTAAGTCCTGTTATATAAAAGAGAACAACCTATTGATGTTTAGAATTTTGTGAAATACAAGTTTGTTGGAACATTTTTTGGAGGGAATGGGAGAAAGTTGTTTTGTGAGACAACTAATTCTAGATGTTATTCTGATTCTAAAATAATAATGAAAGTCTTCCGAATATATCCAGAAATCCGGATATTTCTAAAAAATCCTGAAAACCTCCGGTTTTCTTCCAGAGAAACACATTTTTTAAAATTATTTATCGAATTTTGGTGTTCCATGCCATAGATAAGCGTTTATGCAATCACGAGGTTTGTTTACATTCGGCGAACGAGTTTGATTTTACAATAAATATATGTGATTTATTTTTAGCAATGTTTTAATAATGAATCTATTCAATTTCATAATAGTGTG
>NW_013667172.1:103575-106408 GCF_000517525.1 Limulus polyphemus
GTTTTGACATCCAATAGTGAAAATTATGAATTCCAAAGAATGCACTCTTGAAAATTATTCATTAACTAGGGGGAATCAGATTTGATATTTCTCACATGTATTTGATAATCATTGATGTAAGAAAAATGGGGTAACTTGTTTAAGTGAATTTTAAGTACTAAAATGCATCAAAATGCAGGATTTTGTGTGCCGGACCCCCTTTTACTTGGCTTTGATTATTTTCAGGATTTTTAGGAAAGGGACACTTTCATCTCTGCTAAAAGAAAAGTTTGTGAGAAGTAATTTTAAATTTTCAGTAATGTGCACTTATATTTGTCACCAGTTTTTATGCTCCACATAGATTTAGTAAATCTGAAATTATCATCCAAAGAATTACATATATTACATTAAAAAAACACTATATAGTGATAGTACAACACTATAGGTGTTCAAAAACAAAATAAATGAATATGGTTGTGAATACGAGTCTGAGGTTTAAATTTGTAATTGTAATAATAAAGGTTGAAAACAATAAGTGTTAAATCTCAAGAGTATGCTATATTTAAATTTTTCTTTCCAGACAATGGAACATGGACACAGTTGTGGTTAATCACTGACTACCATGAGAATGGATCTCTCTTTGATTACCTAAGTAGATGTTCAGTAGATCCAAGCAGCATGTACAAAATGGCTTACTCTATAGCCAATGGTCTGTCTCATCTACATATGGAAATTGTAGGAACCCAAGGTATGCACAGTGTTTATAAACTATGTTAGCCACCCTTGCAAGAAGAGGGACTCTTATGGTTTATTTTTGTTTTGGGGGGAGGGGTGAGATATAAACAGATATAAACATGTCTTAATTAAGTTTGACTACCACTCTTTGAGCAAAAGCATTCTTATACAATTTGAGTTTCATGAGTATTCCATAGTATTGAATGTGGCTTATACTTGTGACATAAGCTGAACAAGTTGTTGTGTGGATACTGAACATGGTTTATGTTTTTAATACAAGTTGCACTAGTATTTTCTGGGTAGTGAATGTGGACTGTGTTTTAATATAAAATGCACTAGCTATTTTCTAAGGTATTGAATATAGCTTATGTTTTTGACACAGGTTGGCAAGTTTTGTGAGTACTGAATGTACCTCATATGTTTAGCTTTTACTAACTTATTTGGAAAACACCTTTTATTAAGTATATTCAGTTGCTGTTTCTGTAATGCTCCTTAGAAAGAATATCAGTTTAACTGAACTTGTACATTCTAGATTTAAAAAAAAAATGTTTTATTTGGGAAGAGTTAATCATGGTATGTGGATGAAAAATGTTCCTTCTTATGTATCTTTGAAGTTCTCCTTTATTTGTACAATAATGGAAGTATCAACCATTACATGTTTAATTACATAACTTCAGGAAATTAAGGTATGTGTTTGTGTAGTACTAATGTGTTTACAGTTATATTTCTGTTATGTGCAGAACTGAAATTGAGTTTGGTGTAAACTATAGGTAAGCCTGCAATTGCTCATCGAGATTTGAAGAGTAAGAACATCTTGGTCAAATCTAATGGAACATGTGCCATAGCAGATTTGGGACTAGCTGTCCGTTACGATTCAGCAACAAATTCTGTAGACATCCCTCCCAATCCAAGAGTGGGCACAAAGAGATACCTAGCACCTGAAGTTCTTGATGAAACAATGAACATCAATCATTTTGATTCTTTCAAGCGGGCAGATATTTATGCATTTGGCCTTGTTTTGTGGGAAATAGCCTGGCGCTGTAATGTTGGTGGTAAGTTAATTATAACAAATTTTATGTGTACTTAACCCTTAAGGTCTCAACATCTTTATTTTCTGTTGACTTTTACTGTGCATTTAATTATACGAAACATGTTACCCACTATCTAAACATTTATAGAATACTTTAAAAATATTGCTATTTGTTATGGAAAACGCGCCATGTTATGTGTATTGTGCAATTGCTATTTTGTTGAATAAAATGTGCATCTATCAAATTCAGTATAATTTTATAATTAATAATATACTTCTTTTCAATACAGTGAAACCTCATTAGTAAAGACATCGACAATATAAACAAATCCTGACAGTGGAAAATATAATCACTAATCCTTATATTTATGTTTTGAATCCAAACAGCTGTTTCTTATAATAAACATGCATTTCCTGTGGCTATAGAAGTCTGTAATCCATAAATGATTCCACGAAAGTCAAGCAAGGGTTGGTCAAAACAGTGAATAAGGTGATAACTACTGACCACAAAACGCCTGCACTTGCATTGTGTACCAATGTATAGCAGTATTTCTGAGAACAATTTTCAGTTGCAGTGGTACTAGTTTATGGCAGTTTTTCTGAGAATAATCTTTACAGTTAGTAGTGTATGTATAAACTGTAACAGATAGAGAGGTCTTCAGAATGATTTATGCTACAGGCATGTTAGATCTCAGTGCTCCAAACTGAAGACAGGTAGAAATATCAGCACAATTAAAATGTGATGTTTGTTTATACAAGAAAGCAATACGTGTACTGTACATTTTGTATTCTATAAGGAAGTCATAGGTTTGAAGAAAATGATGATTATGTGAAGATAACGATTCAATCTACCACTTTTATTATGCATCTTGTATACCACAGGTCTGTGAATTTAAATTTCATAAAAGTTGTTTTGATTTTAATGACTGATTTTCCATAATTTAGCTATACAGATTTCGAAAATAATATTAATTTTTTTTCTATCATGTAAGGATTTTTTTCAGATTGGGAAAAAAAACTTTTACTTAGATCAAATTTTTATTTTCATTTGCCACAATGAACATTTTTTATTATGTTTATTAACAAAAA
>NW_013667172.1:106678-121368 GCF_000517525.1 Limulus polyphemus
AAAATATATAGTGATGGAGAAAAATATATATTTTCGGATTCAGTGTACAGGAATTACTGTAAAAGGGCCTGTGTAATTATTGACAACGTATAAAATAATAAATTGATAAGTTCATTATACATACAGTTGCCTTTTTTTCTACTAGTTACATACCCACTTTCACTAATTAACACTCTTATATTTATCAATTAATTACAGGTGCTAGTAATAGTGATCCATTTTATTCCAAGTGACTGATGTGATATAGATGTCTTGATAATACAGAAGAACTTCTTCATTACAAATGCGTTTGGATTATCAAGGTTTCACTGTAATTAGAAATTATTTCATCTAACAAAACTTACCCATCAGTTTGTATTTATCCTAAGCCTAAAATCACACTCTTATGCTGACTTCAAGGGTTTCTTCTATGATACCTTCAGTTAGTTATAAACATTGAATTTATTTTAAAAATGTTTTCACCATAAGAAACAACTTTTTAAAAATTTTTTAGAAGCTAAAGATTGATGCAGAAGATTGTAATAGGCCAATGGAAACTGAGATCAAATGACCAAGAGACTAGCAAAGGGAAAAGTTATAGACATATCACTAATTTGATAATTTTAAATTAAGAATTAAACTAATATTTTAAGTAATTGAGTGAAGCAGTCTGTATAATTCTTTGCAAAAGCAGTTCACATAATTAAGTAACGATTTTATGTCATATCTCTGTGGTATATGGATCTTACCACATAAGGTATCAGTGATGTTCGTAGACTCTAGATAAAGGCGTAAGTCAAAAAGTCTGGTACAAGTAATTAAACATTTTTCTGAAGTTGTTTGTTGTCTTCATTAAATAATGGTTTCTATCCTTCAGTCAGCATTGAAAAAATTAAAAAACACTAATATTTCTTTCCCTGACTACCCTCCCTTCCAATTGGAGACTTTCTTCTAGACTTCAGGACATATTTTGAATTTATTACAGATAGTTATTCTTGAAATTACATTCATATTTTCTTTTTTATATGTACTTTTTATTGTTATATAATTTTTTTTTCAAATTGGAAAATGTTTTTATATAAAGGCACCTTTTCTTAGGGGGGTGGGGGTGGGGAAGTTTCAGATTCTTCTTGTATTACACAGCAACAATCATCTGTGGTTTTGATTTACACCATATAATAGGCTTTTATGAAGAATATCAGCTACCCTACAGTGATATGGTACCTTCAGACCCAACTATTGAAGAAATGCGAAAAGTTGTGTGTGTAGATAAGCAAAGACCTCCTTTGCCCAACAGATGGCAGTCTTGTGAGGTATGAAAGAACTTTAAAAGACTTTCTGAACTACCAACTAGTTTATTTAAAGCTATGAAATTCTTTCAAGTATTATATAAAGTAGAAAGTGTCTGCTTAGCAGATTTTTATGTAAAACATGGATAATCATCATTCTTATTTCATTAATCCTTTCTCTAATGGTGTTTCGTTTAGAAGTAAGATTTGCAGCAACTAGAAAGTAAAATCTGTTAATAGCCTTGGACTTTGTTTAAATCTTTCTCCAATGGAGGTTTCTTTTTTGAGCAAGTTAAATGTATGAGTAGTGAGCATATAAAAATTAATTATTATTTAGTAAGAACTTTAAACATGGTTTCAGTAGATTAAAATCAGACAAATTGCATTAACTAATTCCGAGTAGCCTTTATGATAATATCCACAAATCTTAAAACTGCTAGTTTTTTGTTTATGCAGTAATTTATATTCTCAAATTATTTTGGCATCGAATTCTACTTTACAAAATATTAATTTAACGTCTCAGCTAACTACTAACCTGTATTAAATATTTATTTAGTCTAATACTATGTGATTACAGGTGTGTAATGAGGAATTCAATTTAATCAACATTTTCAACAATACTGATTGCATATTTATTTTGGGATTCTGTTGCCTTTAGTTTGAAATATTAGTTTGTGAAATATAGATAATCATTGTAATATTAACTTTCATTTCAATAACAGTAAATGGTATCTATAAAATACTTTATTGCAAAAATGCATTGGTAGTTCCTTATCACGTAAAGGTTAATAAGGATGTAATTTGTAGTAAAGCTTTTCTTCATTATTTAAATATTGTTAATTAATTTTATTTTGTTTACATAGGCACTTCGAGTAATGTCTCGCGTGATTAAAGAATGTTGGTACCACAATTCTGCTGCCCGACTTACAGCTCTGCGTATAAAGAAGACCATTGCCAACTATGGAGCACACGGTGACCTTAAGTTGTGACTGTATATGAGCAGAGAGAGAAATGTGGTGGAGGGTTATATTTAATAGGACAACTTACAGTATGAAGCCTGTGCATCAGTTGGATAGTATAATGACAGGGTAGCATTATGGTAAATTGCATGCTACGCTTTTAATATGTTGTGTTGAAACAGTGGTTTGCACTTTGAACATGAGCTATCCAATTAGTAAAACTTTCTACCAGCAGTAGAACAAGCTACTCATAAAGAACCAGAATTTAAAACTGACCTATAGGTTTCCAGAATTGATGGTCTTTTGGTGGCAATTTAATTCCATCTTACAGTGTGGAACATCCTCTGTCGTACAAAACAGTTTGTTACTCAGGCACTCCAAGACATCGGTACCTCAGCCATCTTCCAACTACATTTCTGTACTTTTTATTTTTTTTTAGATTTACAATGTTTGTTTACAGGTTTTACTTCGTTGTTGGAAAGTACTGGTGATTCTGAGGGTATGTCACCCATGTTGTGTTAGGTTTTTTGTGCCCTTTATATACATAGAGAGACTAGGATAATCTTGCTTGTCTCTCAGTTAATTTATTTTGATTCAAGCAGCTCCTTTCTTGGTGCTAAGACTCTTATGTGGACTTTCTGGGATATTTTAAACATATAGTTAAAACTCATGGAAACAACTGTTGATTATAATTGATTTTTCCTTTTTCTTAGAACTTATTTTTTTTATTTTATGTATGGTTACTTAGTACTCATGTAAGGATTTAACAAATTTTATTTGAAAACTGAAAGTTCTGTATGTTTAATATCTGGTTAATGTAAATTTATTTTTGTACGTGTTTATTGTAATTTTTTTTGTAAAAGCAATCTATTAACATTATGCTTTTGTGGTCAGTAGCTGTGAAATGATTGTGTGTTATCTTTTTACACCTAACTTGTAGATAATATAATGTTTCTTATCATGGGTTTTTATTTCATGCTTCAAATTATTGTAGCAGAAGGTACCAATAAGTGAATGAAACTTAGAAATAGCAAGGGGAATATATCAACTAAGTACATACTTTCCAAATATTTTAGGAAAACCAAAATTAGACTTCTTTCATTACCTAGTATGCTAAGATTGTTTTTAAGGAGTATATATGAATGCAAAGACAAAGTGAAATGTATGATTAAAATTTGATTAACTTTTTAAACATTGTCTTTATTACTGGGGCAGATATTGAATGCATTAGTTACTACAGTCTAGTTACTTTATGCCAATCATAACATGAAGGTAAGAATTAACATCCAGAGTAATATTACTATAGAAATAGATAATGTTTTCTGTTGTCTAATTATCATCACTGCAATATTTAGATAAATATATAGATTTAAAACACAATTAAGAGATGTCATGGAAAGTCTAAAATATAGTGTTTATGTTATTTAATGAAACTGCTGAAAACAAATGACAGAAAGTGCTTTCAGCATCAGTGTTCTGAAAACGAAAAGTTGGCGCTTGATGTACTGTCTTACAATTTTAGTTTCTAAAGATCTGAACTGGTCTGTTGTCATCTGCTTGAAGTGTAACTGTTGATGTACATGGAAATTTGAAGTTATGTGCTCTAACCCTAACTTACAAAATTTTATTATCCTAGCTTTTCATAACTTTGAAATTTTAGAATCAAGCTTTTGTTTTACAAGTTGACATAGTTCAACACCTAAGATTAGCTCACTTAACTGTTTTCAGTAGGTTTTTTTTCCAATTTTATTTTATTCAAAAATGGAACATGTTCAAAGCCTCAAAGATCATCAGCCCAGGCATTGTTGCATGATCTGTAAAGATAAGTGTGACTGAGTGTTAGTTAACTTCTCCTCACATCTACCTAATAATGTAAACTCACAACGTAAGAAATATCGAACATTCTTGCTTGTGAAGTAGTGAAAGAATACTGTAAGATGTCTGCCATTAGTATTACTTCAAGTAATAGATATGTTAACAGTTAATGCTTACAAGTATACTAGGTTTATAAGAGCTGGATACTTTTTCCTGGTTTTTCGTTTGGGCAATGTTCTTGTACCTTTTTAATATATATTCAAGTTCTTTGGCATGTCTATAGCTTTAAGAAATATGTTAGTAAGCATAATATAACCATTGTAGAAACCCAAAAGAACAGAATAGAAGGGCTCCATGTTAATATTATATTTTATTTTCTTTAAATAAATCCAAACTGATTTGGTTGTTGAAATTTCCTGGAGTTCATATCATGATATATGATTAAGCTCTTCCCAGGCTCTAATGTTTACTAGCAGAAGGTTGATCAACCCTTATTGCAATCAGTTTCTCATTTAAAACTGGTGAATAAGGTATCAAAAAGTTTGGAAATTTCATTATTTTTTTTTATGACTTGTTCCTTTCGTATGAAAAATGTATTCACAGTAGAGAAATATATGCTTTTTCTCTTACCATTCTTCTTGTTTGTGTGTTAAATAAAAGAATTACATTCTGCACACATTTAGTATTCATCTGTTTTTAGGTTTGTCTCAGATCTCTCATCTAATCAAGGGACCTGTACTGACTTTACACCGAAGTGTTTTTTTTAAGGTGTTAACTAGCCTTCTGGAAGCATCTGCTCAACAGTCTGTCAATATTGAAGTATATAAATGTTGTTACAGGCAAAGCTGTAAAATTTGTTTTGTAGGAAACAGTATGATAAAAGTGCCTCTAGGTTTTACAAGACTTCTAATGTAGTATGAAGCTTAACTTCTAGGTTATATTTCCAGATAATAAGGTATACCTCATGCTTCTAATCTTGTAACTTGTTTACATTATTGTTACTTTTCTTCTAATTATGTTTGTCAATTCTTTTATTGTAATTTTGTATTTCAGAAGTTCTAGCTATTTGTAGTTGATTCTTCATACTTCATAAAATGTATGTAAACATAAGTGTCATTAGCATAAGAACATAATAAGTATGGTAAATTAAACTGATGGTTTGCATTCATTTTCATTATCTTCTGATACTAATTAAAATGACAGTACTCATTTCATGTCATTAACCTATTCAAAGTTACATTTAATATGTTTAACACTGCTAAATTTTAACCATAATCTTTAGTTTCATGCTTTAACATATGGTTACATTTGTAACTGTATCATTAGTTTCATGCTCTAACTCATGCTGCACTGCAATCATATCATTAATTTCTTGCTTTAACATGCTTTTATATTGACAGCATAATACTAGATAGATGGTTTTACACGTTATAACCAAACCCTGAGACTCAAAATGTGCTATTTAATTTGAATTGTATCATCATAGAAGCATTTTAACACACTGAAACATTATTATCGATTTTTATTAATTCTCTTCAGCTTGTTACCTAGCGTTATTACTAGTTTTATGCAGTATGTGAATGAAATATTGAAACCATGTTAGTTAGTTAATACTTAGCTGTTTAACTTGTTGAAAAAAGCATGTATATACACCAGTTTTGATAACTACAGAGACATGAAACCGCTGTGTGACATTGAAACAGTAAACAGTGTAATTTTGTCTTTCAATCTTTGTTGTGATTTAGTGTGCTAAAATCTGTAATTATATCTTGCATTTGTCATTCTTTTTAGAGTTTACTGATTTTTAACCGTTGCAATTTTTATGGATTCTAATAATTTTATAATTCTAAAGTTGTCTTAGAGACTAGGTGTGTTCTGATAAGTTTGTCCTTGTAATATTGCATTATAAAATTCTAGTGCTGATAAGTTGTGCCTTTTTGAAGCTTACAGAATTAATATTATAATTTCTTTTTGGGCTTAACTAAACTATTTTAACTATATTTTAAGGTATTTTGAGGAAATAAAAATAAACTTTGTTATAAAAAAAAAGGTGCCCTTTAAACGTTTTTTTCATTGGAAGTAACTACACAGTTAACAATATTCAGCAAAGTAAAGAGTTTATAGTTCTATCTGTAAAATATTTGTTATTTGCAAAACAAATAGAATAAAAATGACCATTTACTCCAGATAAATTGGAATTTATAATTATTTTTATAGATTTTGTTTTAAAGTGTTTGATACTGATACTAAGTTGTTTTTTAAAGATACCTTTTTAATTAGATTTTAGAGTCATATGTATAAATGTATCTTTCACTGTTGTGCTGTTTTATAACTTAGATATTAATTCTTCTCAAACCAGGAAATGAAAATTGCTTTATTCATTTTTATTTGTAAACAATAACAGAGTAATTTTAATTATTGTAAACAAAATAATTATAGTGCGAAGTTCCTTCCAAAATGAACACAGCAGATCTGTATGTCCATTCGTAGGTTAAAAATAATAGTACTTTTTATTGAGAGACCTTGCATTGCCTAATGGTTAGTGTGTAATCAGAGGATCAAATCCCATCACCAAAACATGCTAACCCTTTCAGCTATTATAATGTGATGACCAATCCCACTATTTTGGAAAAGAGTAGTTTAAGAGTTGTCAGTAGGTGGTGTTCACTGTCTGTCTTTCATCTAGTCTGTCACTTCTAAATTAGGGACAGCTGGTGAGTAGTTTTGGGCAAAATTCGACAACAACAAAATAAATGATTTTTAATGAAAGCTCCAATCTTGTGTATAAAAGACATGCTTTAAAATAGTTGTTTCTCATCTATCTTTTGTGCTAGAACCATAGAATTGTATGCATTCAGTTTCATTTCTTTTGCAATTTAAAGAAGAACTTTTGTAGAAACAACTTGCTGTTATTATAAGGAACCAAGAGGTTTGTACTTCCTAATATCATCATATCCACATCAAGTTTATACTTTCTTGATATTGCTGAGTCACTGGAGTTCCTGAATATTTTAAATCTTGATTGTAATGTTGTAGTTAGTGTAATTTGTTAAACATTCCAAGTTGGAAAAGTATAATGCCAGGATGCATAAACAGTTCTTATTTTTTCCTGCTTCAGTGTCAAATCCCATAATTCATGGTTATAATAGCTTTACAAAAAGTAATAATTAGGATGTTCATGTAATTTTCCTTTTAATTAAGTCTTGTAACACCTTTTTCATACATCCTCATTGTCTTTTTTTAATTCAGTATTTTTTTAATTCAAGTTTTCTAGTTTCAGCATTTTGTAAAGAATCCCATTTTGATCAAAATCCTATGGTGTAGCTGTTTTAGTGCATTGTCTAAGTGAAATGTTCTCAAATAAACTGTAATTTGAAATGCAATACTATTACAGTAGTAATACACATTCCAAATATTGTTTTATTAGTTGGAACTTCTTTGAGATACTGATGTACCACAGTATTGGTACATTTTCAGGTTTCTTTACATGAATGTATCTATACTTAGATTATTGTTTTAGAATATATAACATTTCTTGTGCACCTACTTGAATTTAACTTCCTTTAGATCTAAATCCTGTAATACCACAGTTTTGGTGCACTTTTCTGATGTGATATTTAGATGTAAGTCTTGTAATATCACAGTTTTGGTGCACTTTCCAAGTGTTATCTTTAGATGTAAGACCTCTAATATCACAGTTTTGGTGCACTTTCCAGGTGTAACCTTTAGATCTGAGACCTGTAATATCACAGTTTGGTGCACTTTCCAGGTGTAATATTTAGATCTGAGTCTTGTAATACCACAGTGTTGATGCTCTTTCCAGGTGTAATCTTTAGATCTACATCCAATAATATCATAACTCTTGTGTACCTTTTTTTGTGTAATCTTGAAGTAAACTCTTTAGGTCTTGTTATACCACACTTCTGTCACATTTGACATGTAATGTTCTTGAATATATCCACCTTTAAATTTTGGGCCCTCAGTACAGTTCATGTGTATCTTACTTGTAAAACCTTCTCGAATGTGACTATTTGTAGTTCCACAGTATTGGTCCATATGTATATCTAGTGCTTTTTTTTTATGTAGCTTATATATATATATATATATATGTTTGTGTGTGTGTGTGTGTGTGTGTATATCCAAGTTCTATTGTGTTAATGGTGAACTTTCCATGCAGTATCTTATTAGAAGTAAATCCTGGTAGATTAAAGCTGTGTATGCCTAATGTTGATGAATCTTTCATGTGCCATTATTTCATAATTCATCACCTTTAGTATACACAGTATATTGATTGTGTCTGTCATATTTCAGTTTCTAGACTGTAACTCTGTTTTATCTTCTGCAAAACAAGATTTGCTCAAACTTTCAAGTTACTGTATACTTTCTTACAAACTACCTGATAACTACAGTAGTAACAAATATAACTTCTCTTAGCATATATTTTTATTTCATCACATTTTATAGTATTCTGGATAATATTTGTTGAGAAATGAAATTCAGAACTGTTCAAAATAGTTAAAATGTTTAAAGATTATGCATTCAGTACATCAGAAACTGCTAAAGGTATTAATTCTTTTAATTCACTTGTCCTAACTTGGTGTCCTGTTAGAGTGAAAACTTTTTTTTTGTTAGCTCTGTGTGAGACTGAAGTATATGTCTTACATTGTGTCATTTGTCTGTTTACATCTACTAAATGCTATTAGACTAACTAAAATGTTGGCAACTGAAATGTTACATTTTTTCATTTGATTTTAAATTTCAAAAAAATGCATTTTTTAGCTCAATTTTCATTTCTGATGTGTTTTAAAGTTACACTTAAATGCTGTAATAGAAAGTAAACACACAGCTGCTAGTTTACTGTATATTTGATTATTATAAAGTTTGGAAATCATATTGTTTTTTCAAGAAACAAATTTAATGGTAGAAATTAATTTTTGTAGTCACATTTGCTTAATGATGTAATAACTGCTATAAGTATTTTACTATAAAAGATGATTAAGTGTATTATACATATGCCAACTGATTTTTTTGCACACTCCAGACTTGTGTTAATGTTATGCACACAATTATTTTTTATTACTTGTTTGACTTATTTCAATAAATGTTTTGTTTGGTTTTAAACTATTCATTTTATTTGTATGATATCCACTTTTTTTTGCTACACTCCCATTTTTTTAAAATTAATAGAAGAATCTCAGCATTTTGCAGTCTGTTTAATTTTATAGCATAGTCTCAGAAGTTTCCCAAATGAAACACATTTAGAGCAAAATTGAAGTTTCTTATTGACAGTTTTAAATATATATTCTGGAATTCACTTTTTTTTTAAGTTCTAACTATTAGGTCTTCCAAAATTAGATTATTTGTAAACCCTTCTAACCCTGGTTTTGTATTGATCCATCATTAAATACGGGTATCTCTGTTGAGACTATCAGTGTTTTCTTGTCCGAATAGAATGTCTCAACCTTCCATGCCAACAAATATACATCTCTCACCTTATTGTGTTTAAGAGCTCTGTCAAGATACCCTGCTTGATTGAAGACATTTTATTAGTGAGCTTGATGTTCTTTTTTAATTTAGTAAAAAGCTTTTTTGTAGAATTGCAAATACATGAAATACTTGTATACTGTAATTTTTTCTGTAAAAATTGAAATTTCTCTTCTTTTTTTTCAGTCAAGTGATGTATCTTTGTAGGAAGATTTACCCTTTATGTTTGAAGTACATCATATAAACATCGAAGGCTATATATATGATGGATTTTTTTTATGTGGTATGAACTATTATGCTATGTTGGTGCAAAGGAAAGAGTAACAATTTGTTTGATATTCACCTCAAATTACATTTCATGGTTTATGTGCTTTTCTGGTGAGGTCCATTCATAAGAGTTACAATGAGTTGTGAATTGGATGTGGCTTTAAAAATGTTAAAGCAGATATAGCAGAGAAGTGCAAATTTATATGTTCTTATACATGGGAAAGTACCTTATGGACCATCAGTTATTAACTGAGTACTTGCTACACTACACAAATATTGAGGGTTAGCTTACTGTGTGCTTCATGTATCATACTTGTGTATAGTTAGATTTTTAAAAATCTTAATGCATTACTATGAGCAAAAATTGAGCCTCAGGGAATGTTAATTTGTTTTTTCTATAACACCTAAATATTATAAATCTATAGCTAAAATTTGGCACAGAATGTTACATGGATGTAGTTATCTTCATATGTACATAAAATTGGTAGTATCAATGCACCTGCATTTTTTGTTTTTAAAAGTCATTCAACTGTAAGATGTACAAGGAAAGGAAATAAAATGAATAGAGGCAATTAAGTGTTGTTGTTTTGTTTTTTAAATTGTATGTTGGAATTCTTTTTTAAAACCACTTTTATTTTCACCCCAATTCTGACTTGATTAATACTCAAATTTATGTTTATGTGTGAAAATGGTAATATTTGAGCCATCCAAGGGATTGTTAAAGTTGGTGTGAGCTGAGAAATATGCCTTCCTTGAATATGCAAGATAAAAATAATCACTATTATCAATAATTTAAAATTGAGGGTCCATTTATTGGGACATCTGTATGATTTCACAATAATGGTATAGACACCATCCATTTTCTTGTGTGGGCCAAGCACTGGTTAGTGTCTAGACTGTGATCCTGAGAGTCCATGATTTGCATCCTATTCTATATACTTTTAGGTGCTTTATAAATTTCATTACTTGATTATAATAGCACAGAAGTTGGTGGTGTGTGCTGTTGACTAGCTTCTTTCCTCTACTGTATCTGATCAAATTTAGGAATAGCTAGTGCAGATAGTCTTTGAGTTGCTTTGTTCAAGTATTTGGAACAAGCAAGTCTTTGTTGTGCTCAGAAATTATAAAGTTTTTGAAATTGGCCAATATCTAAATTATACTCAGCATGTGTTCATAGTTTCAAGTTTTTGTAAGAAATATTTTCTTGGGGGCTTATACAAGTATTTTAAACTTCTGTCTCCTGTTTGTGTTCAAAAAATTAGAATACATTAAGAATTAAAAGATAATTTATTTAAGGGTCACATTTAAAGGATTAGTTGTGTTGAAATATGTTGATTAAATCTAGGCTTCAGATTAACAGTTATCCAACTCTATCAAATTTGTAATTGGTCCTCAACATAAAGTGTATTCACTGTTATAAAAACAAGATAATTAAAAAATTTTCATTTAAAAAGGGGAATAAATATTGTCAAAAAAGTACAGAAACAAGTTGGAGGCTATCCTAATTAAAGTAGAGGCAATAGATATAGAGAAGTGTAAACCATGGGAAATGGCAGCTGGATTTGAGGAGGAGCTTTAGCTTTTACATGTAAGGAATACATCAGCTAATAGTGAATTTCAGGGTTAGAAGTAGTACTATTAGGGCTAAAACTAAAAGTAGTGGACTTAATTGTAATGAGCCCATTCTGTTGAGCAACAGATTTCAGCCCTTGGCTTGTGAAGATGAGGAACTATTGGAGGGATGAAAAACAAAAGAGTCAGAGAAGGATGTGGATGATAAACTGAAGGAGGTTATAGTTGCAGATGATTCCTTGACAAGGCATGTGGATAGAATAGTCTGTGGGGTAAATAGGGAGAAAATAATTAGATTATGCGCAGGTGGTGAATATAACTGACAGAACAGGAGATATAATAAAGGAGGCTAACAGAGGTGCAGTTTCTGTTGTGCACATAAGGCTAACAATGTAGGGAAAGGTAGGTCAGAAAAGCTAATTAATAAGTACAAAGAGTTGAAAAAAGGCCATAACTTGTATCAAGGATACTGCTGAGAATTTATTGTGGGAATGAAATTATGAGTAGGTCACTAGGGCTGAATGCAAGGCGTAGATTAGTATGCAAAGATGAGTAGGGAGGCTGGTTGGACTTGTGGTATCAAGAGAGCTTTTTGGAATGGATGGTTTACATTTAAATAGGGTAGAGACTGGTTTGTTTGCAAGGGCAATTAACTCAGATGTAAGGGAAGATTTTTATTGGGACTAGACAGTGGTGAGGACCAGGAAAAACTAAATGCAAAAAGAATAAAAGGAAATGAGTATAGAAGTAGTTCTAAGGATAGGCTTAATTGTTCCTATCGAAATGCTGGAAGTATAACAAATAAAATAGATGACTTTAGGGTACTGACAGGAATGGAGTATTTTGATATAATGTGAATAACTGAAACACAGTTAAATGGAAATGATTTTGATGGCAGAAATTTCTCTGAGATACAGGGTAAAAGGTTATTTAATAGGGATAAAGTACTAAAGAGAGGGGGGGGGAGTGGTTTTTATGTGTAAAATGCGAGTTACATCCTGTTGAAGTTGAGGATATCAAAGATAACAGTAAGAAGATTGAATCCTTTTAGGTTTCTATTTGTGGATATAAAGGAAAAAGACTTTTAGTGGGAATTTGTTACAGACCACTAAATGATACTGATGAAATTAGAGAGAAACTTTACTGTGAAATTAAGATTTCAAATGTTAATGAGGTCATAATTATGGATGATTTTAATTTCAGGCATGTAGATTGGGAAATTCTAGATTCAAACTATGAGGAAGAAAGGTTTTTGGAAACTGTTTAAGGTGGGTTTTCTTCACCAATTGATCAAGGAACCTACTAGAGACAATGCTATTTTAGGTATATTGTCAAGTTCTAATATAGAAATTGGGGAACATCTGGGTAAAATGATCATTTCTCCATTAGGTTTAATGTTTTGCTTCATATGGAGATCAGCAATAATGATATTTTAGTTACAAATTTCAAAAAAAGCAAATTTTGAAGTGAAGTGACAAGAATTATCTGTTGTGAACTGGGTAGCCGAGTTATTTGGAGACACTGATGAATTGTGGAAAATTTTTAGGGGTAAATTTTTAAATATTCAAGATAAACATATTCCTTATAGAAAGAAAAAGGTGGCTGCAAGTAAAAACTAGGTTGGCTTACAAAGGGTATAAGAGATAAAATTTAAGAAATTTAAATTGACTGGTATGGCAGGAGATTTAAAAGATGAAGAAAAAAACTGTAAAACTGTAAAAAATTAACAGTAAGGATTTCTTTAATTACATTTAGAGTAAACAAAATGTTAGAATGGGGTAGGAACTGTCAGGGATGATAAAGGAAGGCTTTGATGATTATGAGCTTGCTGGGTTATTAAATTCTGCTTTTTGTTCAGTTTTTACTAATAAAGAATTAGCAGTATTTCTCATCTTGAACAGTTGGTAGATGGAAACAAGATGACTGCATTAATTCTGAACTGGTTAAGAAAAAATTGGGAAGTTTAAAGAATGATAAGGATCCTGGGCTAGATATTATTTCCCCAAGGGTTTCGAAGGAAGTTAAAGATTGGATATGCGAGCCACTTGCTACTATTTTTTTGTTGGTCCTCTGGTACCTTCCAGAGGATTGGAAGTCAGCTAATGTAACTCCTCTTTTCAAGGGAGGAGCTAAAAATTGTCCCAGTAATTATAGACCCATTAGTCTTACATCAATTGTGGGAAAAGTTTGGAAAGTCTGATAAAAGATGCTTTGCAAAGTCATTTAACAAAGTTTAGAATTTTTTTTTATATACAACGTGGTTTTAATATGGGAAAATCTTGTGATACAAATCTTTTGTCATTCTTTGAAAAGGTTACTGGGTATGTAGATAAAGGTAAGGGTATAGATTTGATGTTTCTGGATTTCCAGAAAACAGTTGACAATGTGCCTCATAAAAGGCTTGTAAAAAATTATCTCTATAGGTGTGGGGCATAAATTAGCTAATTAGATAGAAGAGTGGCTGGATGGAAGAAAGTAGAGGGTTGTTATAAATGGATTTCAGTCAAACTGGATAAATGTCTTAGAACCTTTGCTCTTTTTGATTTACATAGATTAATAAATGGTCAATAAATTACCTAAATTTGCTGATGATATTAAGGTCTTCGGTGTTGCTAGCTGTGAAGAAGATGCTGCTGCTTTACAAAAGGATTTAGATCATTTAGTGAGTTGGGCAAATAAACGGCAGATGGATTTTAATTACATTAAATACAAGATAATGCATGTGGGTTATCATAATTTGAATTATATGTGTAATAGTGATGGGAATAACCTTAACTGTGTCATGAAAGAAAGGGATCTTGGTGTAATGGTTGATCAGTTTCTCAAGCAATGTGGTGTTGCTAGTTTTATAGCAGATAGGATTTTAGGTTGTATCTACATAAATATTGAATACAAGTCTAAAGAGGTGATAATTTCATCGTATAGGTCACTTGTTAGGCCACATTTGGAGCATTGTGTTCAGTCTTGGGCTCTTTACCTAAGGAAGGACATTGAATTGTTGGAAAGGGTTCAGAGGAGGGTTACTAGAATGGTGCCTCGGATGGAGGGTTTGTCATATAGGGAGAGATTAAGATCTTTGAAACTGTTTTCTCTTGAATAAAAAGAGTTAGAGGGGATGTCATTAAAGTGTTTAAGATTGCATTGATGCATCATCGTTTTCATACTTAATGGTGAGAATAGTAGGACTTGAGGACAAAAATATATAAATTTTGGCAAGGTAGGAGTCATCTTCAGCTAAGACAGTTTTATTTTTCTAAGAGGGTGGTTGACCTCTGGAATGGATTGCCTTCAGATGTTGTGGAGGCAGTTAAGTTAAATGAGCTTA
>NW_013667172.1:121929-135258 GCF_000517525.1 Limulus polyphemus
ACTATATGACTACAATAACAGTCAGCAGCACCTACACACTATATGGCTACAATACCAGTCAACAGCATCTACAGACTATATGACTACAATAACAGTCAGCAGCACCTACACACTATATGGCTACAATACCAGTCAACAGCATCTACACACTATATGACTACAATAACAGTCAGCAGCACCTACACACTATATGGCTACAATAACAGTCAGCAGCACCTACAGACTATATGACTACAATAACAGTCAGCAGCACCTACACACTATATGGCTACAATAACAGTCAGCAGAACCTACAGACTATATGGCTACAATACCAGTCAACAGCACCTACACACTATATGACTACAATAACAGTCAGTAGCACCTACACACTATATGGCTACAATACCAGTCAACAGCACCTACAGACTGTATGACTGTAATATATTTAAAAAGGGTAAAATATAGAAAAATCACAATAATGATAATAATGGAGATCCCTTATCTAGTATTTCAAACTGTTTGTAATTTTTATTATCAACCATAAAAAAACGGATTTTTTACACAGCATTTGAGTTGATTAATGTTTGCTAGGTGTAAATTTTTATTTTAAACATTAATTATTAGAATTTTTCATAATAGGTTCACATTATTAACACTAAATAGCACTATAAGTTGTCTTATAGCACTAATGAAAAAGTAAATCAACATCTAAAGTTAAACAAAATAGTTCCACATTTTAGACAATTGAAAATGCAGTGAACACACTAATTGAGTTTCAGTTTGCTTAATTCCAGTCTCGTAGCCACATTATATAATGGTTTCACATTTATAAGGTCTATTTGGTCTTACACTCTGTAAATTCCACCCCTGCTGTGACCTGTCCTTATTTGATGTCTGTGTAGACAATATCATCATCCTACTTTCTGCCTCAGTGATAAATATCTCACATGGAAGCCACATCTGTCTGCTCTCTCTGACAAGGTCTCTCATGGGAACTTTTATCCATCTCTTTTACTGTACACATATAAAACCTACTTCCAACCCTGTCTGACATACCAACTGGATTTCCACTTTCTACTCTCATCTCCAAGTTCTTGAACACCATGCTCTCTGACTTGCTTTCCATGTTAAGTTGCACAGTTTAAACCAGGTGTTGTACAACCATCTGAACTTTACACATATCTTCTTACACCAATGTCATTTTTGTACTCGCTACATTATTATGTGATCTTTTCTAATGCTCTTCCCACTATATTTAAAAAGCAGAATATAATAGATGAAGAGTGCGCCATCTATTGAAAAATACTAAAAGCCCAAAAATATACATATTTTAGTCAAACATTACATTTTTTTTTATTTGCAGTAAATATTTCTAATGCTTGAAAGAAATGTTTTTATTCTATTTTTAGATTGATTGGGAGGCCAGTGAAAGTGGAATGGTTCCTCCTGGACGGTGCACGTACCCCGGAGCGATGGACCAACGTTTGGGGAGCATTTAGCAGAACCCACGCTTTCCACCTCCACCCCAACTCACTGTGTGTGCACACAATCGGACAACCCTGACATGGGTCATTTATAACAACATTGTTATTCTGTCCTTTTACCACAGTTATTTTCCACTGTACAAATAAGAATAAATGATAAATATCCTATCAGTAAGTTGAATATAACAGCTTCACATTTTAAGAATTGAAATTTATACACTAGATGGCATGGCAGACCATTTTGACGTATATGGGATACTAATAGGGTTTTTTTCATTGTACAAATGAAATATCTGTAATTAAATTTTTAATTTTTTAGTAACAAAATAAAGAAACACTTAAAATAAAATTGTATCTACCAAATAGCTGGATTTTGCAGGCAATTGATAACTTTTAGAACAAGATATTTGAATCTGAGTTTACTTAACACCACTCTCTTGAATAGAAGCAAATATTATATTAAGGTGTTCTTTCACTTTGATTATTTAGTGGGGCCGAGCCTGGCAGCTGTGTGGGCATGCGTGGTACCATACTTCATGGCCTGGGATCCGTATGGTGTCCTCCCCATTAATCGTCGATCTCATCTTCACCCAGTGTGCCCACGGATCCTTGGACAGCATAGCAGCTTCTTCAGCAACCAGCAATTCGACCTCTGTTGACCAGGTAATGGCTCTGGTTAACGTAATAAAATGAATAAATGTTATATATTGGATAATATATGTTTATGACAATGTCTTATGTTTAGTGTTTACCTTGGAGACAGTGGGGATCATCACCATCTCAGGTAAATTTTAAAAGAATAACATACCTATAAAAAAATTCAAGTAAACAAAATTGGCATACGTTTTTCATTACTTACCTTTGGTACATAAAATAAAAAGTACATATAAAAATTACATACACCAAATAGCCATGCATTTTTATGCATTATAGCCTTAAAACATTTGGAATGATCAGTCACTCTTGCCTGGTGGGGACTCCGCTCCTTTCATCACTAACTTTTTAACTTCAACTTTCATAGCCCACATGTGCAAGGGAACTGCTGGTGTTAATCCACGATGTGGCTGCCATAGAGTTATACTGAGTGCATGATTATTTTGCTGTTATTGGCGTGTTTAATGAGATCAGTCGTTTTTCACAAAATAAGTTCAATACTTTAGAATTATGTTATTCTACTTATGTTTAATGAAACTGGTTTTGTGATTTGTGTTGTATTCACAACAAAACGTATCTCCAGACAATTTACACTATTTTTGTGTTAATTAAGATTCAATAAAATACGAATGTCTTGCTTCTGTGAATGGTGAGTTACACTAAATTTTGCATTAAAATACTCTAATCCCTACACAATAACCTACACGTTTCTTGGCCCCTCACCAACAGTCTGTCACTTCTTATGTTTTATCTACAACTGGTGCAGTCAGTTTAGTTATTTTTGTTTAACTTCCTGTCCCTGTAAAAACCAATTTTACTCAGCTTCACTAATTTTGACCTGTGAGTTAATTTTTAGTTTTTCGTAACCTATTTATTTTTCAATTATGTATTTTTTTTCCAGGTCCAGTCATCAGGCAGTGTGGAAACATTTTCCTTGGAGCTTCTTTCTAGCCAGGATGATCTCCTATTACATGATAATAAACCTATTCCCCCGCCCAGATTCAAGCGTAAGAATAAGTCAGCTTTGCCATCACTACATCTGGTGAATCCTGACAAGCAGGTTGAATTATCAACAACATATGAATCAACCACAGAACTCGCAAAGTCTTCAGTCGAGCCTACTGCCAACTCTCAGGTTCTCTTGGATATCATAAATGAAAAACTGTCTTGTCCAACAACCTGCCCTACGGGGCAGAAGGCTACTCCTGGATTATTGGACAATTCTGCTATTCCAGAACATTCCACAGAAATAGATGATTCTTCCTATCCTGGTGGAGAAAGCGTTAGCCTCTCAACCTCTCCTTTTTTCACCCCATCTCCTTTAAATGATCTTGAACTGCTAAAAAAGTATGGCTTAAATTTTACCTCATTGCGTGTAAAATCTCCTGGGTTGTCCTCTTGTTCTTCATCAATTACAGATACTTCCTCGACATCAAACTCATCCAAGCCATTGCCACAGCAAACAACTCAAAAATAGTCTCGGCAGACCTTCAGCTCATGTCAACCAGTACTAAAATGGATGAAAAATACGCAACAAAGAAACAATGAAATATTTTTACTTTTTTTTTTCTAGTAAATGCATGATAGAACGTCGTACATGGTTGGGAGAATCTGAAATTAGCTCTTTTTTTTTTTCCTACCAAAGATCTGATGGATTAATTCTACTGTTTTCAGAAGTCTGCTTGAGAGTAATTAGTATAGGAGTGAATCGAGAGTGACTTTTTCTACAAGACATAAGCAGAAAAACTTGGATAAAGAATAGTGAAAGATAAATGTACAAGTCTAAATAAAAACTTTTTAGTTTTATTTTGTGCAACATTTTGAGCAAATGCCGTTAATCAGGTAGTTAAGAGTGTTTTACATTCTTAGCTTAATTTCAAGGTAACACGGTTTTAAGTGCCCAAAACGTTGCACAAAATAAAACAAAATTATATAGATGTGTAAGTTTCTTATCTTACTATTGGAGTGATAGATGACTTATTTAGTTATAGTAGTGAGATTTAAAAAAATATAAATATTTAGATGATCTGTGACGATGTTAGTTCTTTAAAGAGATAGTTATTTTTCAAAGCTGTGAATAATTAAGTATTATTACTTACAATTCTAGAACAAAAAAAGCTTACTTGTCAACATCTTTCATGATTATTTTTTTATGTGATATGTATGTTGAAATGGGTCGATTCTGTGTACGAAACACATGGTATGTGTCCATTATGGATTATAGCTTATGACAGACTGCAATATGTTATTTTTTTAATATATATATATTCTTGTACATGTAATTTGTTCAGGTTATGAGACATCCATGAGTGAAAACTGAATTTGATACATTGTTTGTAATATGGTATTTTTAGAGGCTTTCTTGATGATGCTATAGACTTCATAGAATCGGTAAATCCTCATAGGGATATGTATTAGTTTTAATCAATCCTAGGCTAATGGCCATTGTGGTTTAGTTATTGCAGTTTAGATTGTTTTTAGTTCTAATGATCCTGACATAATATTTGTTATTAGCAGTCTCTCAGGAGTTGTAGTATTACAAATTTTCCGTTTCCCTTGTAATACACATCTTTTAGTTGATAGGAATTCAGTTTATACAGCAGACATTTTATGTTAAACTGTACTTTACTGTATTTGTTGAATACTTTTAAAGACTGACTGTACATACTGAAGTTAAATTCCTTCTAAATATTAAATACTTGTGCTTTTTTTTTTTCCAATTGGGAGAAAAGTGCTTTTTAAAAGAAAGATTCAATTCTACCTCAGACTTTATCTCGGTGTATTTTAAGATGCAATAACAGAGTTTAATTAAAAGCTATTTGAGTGCAGCCTATAAAGTCAGATACAGACAAACATAGTTAATTTTTGAGTCAGAGAATTTGTAACTTAAAGTAACTTATATTTACAATGTATGGCTAGTCATGAACCAGGAAATCTTCCTAACAGAGTATCCAACAAATTCTTTGTATATCATAACATTCACCATTTTACCATTTACGCACTAATATTGTCAAAACCAGACATTTGTAAAGATTATGTAACGACAGTGTGGAAAATTACTAACTTGATGATAGATGGAATTGCGTCTAACTTGTGATCTAGTTTTAATTGTAGTTAAAGACTACCCTGCATTAAATATTATTATATTACTGCAAAGAACATCTAGTTTTCAGTTGCATTTTTTAATGAAAGGACTAAGTTTAACTTTAAAACAGTTCTAGATTGCAGTTTTATGTTTTGAACTATTACTAGAAATTTAAATACAAGACTGAAACATGGAACATTAAGGAAAGGCGGAACCTTTTAATATAGTTTTTTATCCCTTATTTTTTTCTTTACCACTCACAAAATATTTGCCTTTATATAGTTAGGCCTCCTGGAGAAACCTTTATATAGTTAGGCCTTACGGAGAAACCTTTATAAAGTTAGGCCTTGCGGAGAAACCTTTATATAGTTAGGCCTTACGGAGAAACCTTTATATAGTTAGGCCTTGCGGAGAAACTTTTATATAGTTAGGCCTTACGGAGAAACCTTTATTTCCTTTATTTTTCCTCAAATTTGGCCATAAATTCCTATAAATTTAAAGATCAGTTTGTACTGCCGAAACATTTTTGATACTGTGGTTGTGGTATTGATATAATTATCCAATAAATATCTGTGGAAATACAGTGTGGTGCAAAAGTTGGGATTTCGAATAACAATAAGAAATATAGTAATTACTTTTTTTTTTATCAAAGTTCTTTTTCGTTTGCTGGCCATTAACTTTGAATCAATAAGTGCTTCGATGTTAATGGCCAGCGATTCGAACATTTGCTTTAATAAAGAAAAAAGTAATTATGTGATTTTGTAGCATGAGGAGATAATTCAGACTTCATTATCACAACTTTTACAGTAAAATCTCTGGGATTCCTCACAAGTAGATGGATTTTTTTCTTAGAAATATGACAAGTTGGTATAGAAATTCACATTTACCATTAACAAAATATAAAATATTTATATATATATATATATATTTAACTCTATATTTGAATCTGTGAAACTACAATTTGATCTATATTTTTAGAAAACTGAACTATTAAAATAAACTTTGTTTGTAGTGGCCCACTGGAAGGCATATATTGTTCTAAAGTGTAATATAGATCACGTGTAAGCATTCACATATTGTAGTTTCTAAATAAATGATGTCTTTCTTTAATCAAAATTACTATTAATATAAACTTTAAATAATGTTTGTTATTATGTTGTTACTTAGAGTTATAAATGTATCTTTTTATACAAATGTTTCTTGATAAAATGAGCTTTTTTGATAAGCAGTTTATTCAAGTTTGCAAGAAAGTTTGTGTTTTTGCAAATCAGGGTTGTAAGAAAAAAGATTGCCAGATGACTCCATTATGAACTGGTATTTTATTATTATTGTGAGAAAGTAAAATTATTTATAGATGTATATCTTCCAGAACTGTCCAGAACTTGTTCTCAGAATTGTACCTTTTTTTTCAGCCAGATTTATTATCGAATATAGAGTTATGGACAATATTTCTGTACAAAAGCCAGTATTGTGGAAAATATTTTATTACATTTATGTCTTTAAATTGAGCAAAATATCAGGTTCCTTTGAAGAAATATTGTAATTTCTAGAATGTAAAATGGTTATTCTACTTGGGAATTTCTAGCAAAAAGAAAAACTAAAAACTGACAGTTAATTAAACTTATTAATATGTTTCAATGGCAAAGTTGTTAATGTAAATGAGTATGGTACTTGACTCATTTTTATAGGAACTGTCGATATTATTTAGCTACAAAAAGTTAATTCAAAGGAAATGTTTTTTCAATAATTGTTAGGAGTATATACTAATAGTATTAAAAGAAAATTCATTTTGAAAAGTTTTAATGAGAAAGGTAATTTTTAAAAATTTCAGAAGGAGGATCGTTAGGTGGTCAATTTGTCCCTGTAGTAATGGAGTCGTGTCATATGATTAAATGTTAGACTGAGGTAGTGTTTCCATCACAACCACCTCATGGACAAGTGGTTAGGGTGCTTAATTCGCAATCTGAGGGTCGCAGGTTCAAATCCCCGTCTCCCCAAACGTGCTCGCCCTTTCAGCCATGTTGGCGTTATAACGTGACGGTCAATCCCACTATTCGTTGGTAAAAGAGTAGCCCAAGAGTTGGAGGTTGGTGGTGATGACTAGCTGCCTTCCCTCTAGTCTTTCACTGCTAAATTAGGGGTGGCTAGAGCAGATAGTCCTCGTGAAGCTTTGCATGAAATTCAAAACAAACCACAACCACCTTGCCAGGCCGTGGGGGGGGGGGGGGGTGATTTCGTGAAAATAAACAAAAGCTAATAGAACATCCGTACGTAAATCATAATTGTTGTTTGTTATAGTTGCATGTAAGTGGTCCGCGACAATCTATCCCTGGTATCGAAAAGGTTGCGAAATGCTAGTGTAAGAAATTTAAACTAGGAAATTAGTATACCCTGAATATTAAATCCAACACTTCTGTTCAATATTTATGTCACTTAAAACAGCAGTAAGTTGTATAATTGGCAAGATTTTAATCCCAAACATCAGTCTAGGATTATGAATAAGCTAGCTATAAATTTTAACGTTTTTTTTCTTTTAGTGTATCCAGTTTTTGTTTCTCAAGTACAAACCTGCACTTTGTGTTATCTGCACTGTGCCCACCATAGAGATCAAACTCTGATTTTTGATATTATAAGCCTTCAAGCTTTCAAAATAAAGATTAAAAATATTTCAAAGAATTTGCCAGACGACCCCTGCATTAATTATCTCAAATCCTGACTAAAACAAAATCATTGGTACTCAACTTATTGTAGGGCCCCACAGAGATTCGAATAGGTAGATGTTTGTATCAATTGATGGTTATAGTAAGTAACATATGCACAAGTTCCTATATGACTGGATTGTGTCCTGAACATGAATTGTTTGATACGGCTGTGATATGTATGTTCTAATTTTCTCATGAAATATCTGTCTTGTTTATAGTGATTACTGAAATGTATGAATCCTGCTGTATTATTTCTCGTATTTTACATTAAATATCTATTATAATAATACTTTTATGTCTGTCGTGAAAATGCGCACGCACCTTACTTTATAAATGTGCATGAGCGCACTTAATTTCAAGGAATTATAAACAAAAGGCTGATGTAAATATACTTTAGTAGACATTTTTTCAACAAACTGAAAGCTTATCAAAGTTTTTAAATTTATAATGTTAGGTCGTAGAATAGTACTATAAGTTTATTTATTGATAGTATTAATTATGGTAAATTTTAGCCCTAACTAAACTGAAGAAAAAAAAACGTACACGAGTTACAGTGTTAATTTATCAAATATAGGCCGTATTTAATAAAGACTTAATGTTAGGCCTAAGACAAGTAGACTTACAGATTTCAGTGTCTGCTATTAAATTATTTTGTATTATTCTAGACATCCTGTACTTAATGAAGTACTGTTGCAATAAAAATACTAATTTAACCGCAATTAGTAGTTGCATGGAAAACTACCCTCATTTCAATTGTAACAAGATACATGATAATACATTAAATACATATTTGAATATTTTGGTAAATTATAAATAGATTCAGGTATGAACGGTTTCATCGTATTGCAGTACAGATTGATGCAGGTTTTTGATATGTTTTTTATGAGCTTGTAAAAATATTGAAAAGATATTGTTGCCCCAAGTGTTACGTTTACATGTCAAGTTTTACATATTAGCTAGATAGACTTGTATTAATTGGAAACCTAAGCTTTCTTCAAACCCATTCAACTGTACAACTGAAAACTTAATTTTATGTATTGTTAAGAAGAGTTCATTCTAATTTGTTAATGTATTTGTCGACTAATTTGTTATTATACCCATAGATGTCGCGTAACTCTGGTAACTTTCAGGCCTCATTAAATCCTGAGCCTCAACATTGCTATCATCCTGATTTTGGATTTTCGTTATTGGCAGAGACATCTAAAATAAAATGGACTAGTTATCTTTAAACTTCGAACATACTATTGTTAACGAATTGCTTTAAATAAAAGCACATGTTAATAAACAGGTATTTCACACTCTTTTAAACTATTCTTACACATCCATTAGCTGCAGATTTTATGATCTGATAGATCGAAAATTTCACTCTCAATGTTCTCTTCAGAGGTATTGCTAGGTACTGGCACACTAGGCTAGTGCCCCGATTCTATTTGACAGCATTCCAAATTCCCAGTTGGTGTCTTAAAAATCAGAATAGAAGATCACGATCAATATCATACTGAAACGCCGAACATTCCCGAGCCCCAAATCTATTAAGCACATTGGTTGATTAATAATCTACCTGAATAATGTCTGAAGAGTAAGTTGGTTGATTAATAATCTTACTGGATGAGATCAGATCTTTGTAGATAAAGTTTAAGCTCTCGAGAAAAAGGCGTGGCCTTCCTAAACATGATCATAATCTTATATTTCTGGACAATGTCTTATTTTCCTAAACTGCTACATATTTAACAATAATATTTCATTATTATATTTTTAATTAGAACACGGTTTTATAGTTCTATACACGTTGAAATAGAAAGCTGATATTCTTGTGGCACACATTGTTGATGTCTTGACAGGATCACAGAGATTTATTTGCTATAAATTGTGGTCACTGACTTTTGTCAGTTTTGTTCAGGTAATATATCTAAAAAAGAGTAAAATACGATTTGCTTCTAACTCATAAATAGACTAATGGAAGCTACTATATTATTTAAATAATCAGAAATCGCCCCAGTGGCAAAGCAGTGTGTCTGAAGACAAACAATGGTAGAAACTCGGATTCGATATCCATGATGAAAATTTTGTCTCTTTACCATGGCATCAATTTCAAATTTCTGGTGTCAAATTAAACAGATTTAAAGCTTGACTTAACTTTCATAAAAAAAGTCACTATAATGATAATAATGGAGATCCCTTATCTAATATTTCATACTGTTTGTAATTTTTATTATCAACCATAAAAAAACGGATTTTTACACAGCATTTTAGTGGATTAATAGTGTTTGCTAGGTGTAAATTTTTATTTTAAATATTGATTATTACAATTTTTCATAATAGGTTCATATTATGAACACTAAATAGCACTATATATTGACTGTATGGAATGTGTAATGACAAGTCGGAAATAAAAAAGTAAATCAACATCTAAAGTTAAATAAAATGTATCTATTGACAACTCAGTGAACATGCTATTTGAGTTTGCTTAATCCCAGTCTTATAGCAACATTATATAACAGTTTCAAATTTATAAGGTATTTTTCGTCCTACACACCATAAATTCCGCCCCTGCAGTGACTTGTCCTTATTTGATGTCTTTGTAGACAATGTCCCCATTCTACTTTCTGCCTCGGTGTTGTTATCTATATCTCACATAGAAGCCACATCTGTCCATAATAAAATTATTTCCTGTTATACTAAAGAAAGTAATCATTCAGAAAAGATACTCATTCTGAAAGAAAAAATATATACATGGTTATGTTTACAAGATAGTTTTAAACATATTTAAGTCTTTTATATTTTTATAAACTCTAAGAGCTTATTTTTATATTTTTAATTGGTTCCAGTTTTGATTTATAAAGTATACACTTCACTTTGTGGTAGATCTCAGCCTATCAAGCTGTTAGATGCAAAACAAGACATGAAAGGGACAGAAAACTTAGTGTCTGTCAATGCACCTAGTCCTTCACCAAGTCTTCAGAAAATAAACATGGACCTCATGGGAGATCTTCAAGATATTAATTCTGTGTTATTTCTTGCAAATGTTTTCATATGGTAATATTTACATGACCAAATGTGGAAACTTTGATAATGTTAGACTTATTCACTGATCATACAAGTATTGTTGAACCATGAAGAAAGGTTTGTTACGTTACTCGTAGTTTTATTTTGTTTTACTGGAGTTTACTATGTCTCACTTCGTGTATTTAATTTTAGTCAAGTTGTGATTATGTATGAGTTAATCTCAATCAAGTAAGGCCACTGGTATTTTGAGATATATTTCTGTTACTTCAACAACACATTTCCTTGTGTGATTACTATGATAAGATTAGATCCTCTTAACATTTTCACATTAACTCGGTACTCGTCAAACTTATTGTAGATATGTTTGTTTTTGTACGAGCAAATGAGATACCTTTACGAAAATATGTTTAGTTATTGTTTATTAATAGGTTTGACAATTATATAAAGATAATTTGTCAATGGTAACTTTTATAGGGAAGGATCTTGAAGTGTTTCTTTAATAAAATACTTCGTTGAAACTTATGTAAAGTATCATTAGGTCAGTGCATTTTTGATTGGTGAGTTCTTGCTTTTTGGATATATTACAGTGTTCTGTTTTCTGTAACTTTAGATCATTTCTTGTCAGTTTTTACGGTATTTGTATGCAGCAATTCTGTGGTTTTTAGTACCTTTAATGAATTTTATTTCATTACTTTACTCTTTTTGGTATTAAAACAGAGCTAATAAAAGGTCATATAAGTATCATGAAAAACCACAATAAAATGGAAACATGCCATCCATACCTAATTTTACAATCTTCCAAAATAACTTACAAGACACTTGAAGCAATTAAACTGTTGTGCTATTTACACAGAATTCCACAAGATTTTAGTTTGATGTGATAAACTGAAAACTTTGACATATATGGTTTTAAAAAAGTAAGAAACATTATTTTTCTGTGTGTCTTTGTGATTAACAAGTTGAGCTGGAACACAAATAATAACTTTAAAACTGTAAAGTTTCTTTTGTACCCCTTCCCTCCCTTACATTATCATCACAAAGAGCATTTGAAAGTGTCCAGCTAGATCTAGCATTCAGGTCTCTCAAATAGGAATGCTAGATCTAGCTGGACAGTCTAAAACCCGATTGCTAGATCTAACGTGACAGTCTCAAACCCGAATGATAGATCTAGCTGGACAGTCTAAAACACGATTGCTAGATCTAGCTGGACAGTCTCAGACCCGAATGCTAGATCTAGCTGGACAGTCTCAAACCTGAATGCTAGATCTAGCTGGATAGTCTCAAACCCAAATACTAGATCTCGCTGGACAGTCTTAAACCTGAATGCTAGATCTAGCTGGACAGTCTCAAAACCAAATGCTAAATCTAGCTGGACAGTCTTAAACCTGAATGCTAGATCTAGCTGAACAGTGTCAAACCCAAATGCTAGATCTAGCTGGACAGTCTTAAACCCAAATGCTAGATCTAGCTGGACAGTCTCCAATGTACCTGTTCTTTACTCTTCTTTACCATGAACTGTTGAGCTAAATCAGTAATGTAGGGTTAAATAAATGGTTGATATATCTGATGTCAAATACATAATACGATGTCGAATGGCACTCTCTAACAGGTTGCGCAATGTGCACTTTGACCCCTGCTCGTGCACATAGGGTTAATTGCTTAAGTTTAAAGTTCTGGTGTGAAACATATTAACTCACATTCAATAACTTGTGCCATGACAATCTGAGAAACTAAGTAGCATCAGTGGTGTATAATATCTTTATATGTCTTGATACATACTTCTCACTCCATAAAGGTATGTGTTGTTTATCTAACATAAGTAAATACGTTTTGTAACATTATTCATACATTCACAAAGTTAAGAAAATCTGAATGATAAATTTAACTGGATTGTCTCAAACCTCAATTCTTGACCCAGCTGGACAGTAAAATGCATATGTTAATTTTTTTCAATATCTTTTTGGGAGGTTCTAGAGATATTTTTAAACTTAATACGAACATCACTTTGTACTCCAAGTTGTCAGTTTACAACACCTCTGATTTCTTGTGTACAACAGAATTGTACATTTGATAAAACCTGCCACATTTCATAAATATACATTGTAGTCAACATTCTTTCTCTAATATGAGGTAGCCAACATTCTTTCTCTAATATGAGGTAGTCAACATTCTTTCTCTAATAAGAGGTAGTCACCATTCTTTCTCTAATATGAGGTAGCCAACATTCTTTCTCTAATATGAGGTAGCCAACATTATTTCTCTAATATGAGGTAGTCAACATTCTTTCTCTAATAAGAGGTAGTCACCATTCTTTCTCTAATATGAGGTAGCCAACATTCTTTCTCTAATATGAGGTAGTCAACATTCTTTCTCTAATATGAGGTAGTCAACATTCTTTCTTTAATATGAGGTAGTC
>NW_013667172.1:136258-142538 GCF_000517525.1 Limulus polyphemus
ATTGGTCTTAGTGTCATAAGCTAATATGGCCATGCAGCCTGGATTTTTGCTTCTTTGACCTTCTACTCTCACCTTCAGGTTTTGGAGCACCATGCCCTCTGTCTTTCTTTTCGTATTAAGCTCCCAAGTCCCACTAGAGAATTGTATAGCTGTATCATGTTTCTTCACATTCTGCTACACCTTCACCAGCTTCATACTCTTTATGTCAATAAATGCTTTCATGACAAAAATGTCATCTTCTTCGACGTTCTTGCCACCACAGTTTATACCCCAAGAAGTATTTTGGCACCAGCCGATCATATACTGACCTTTTATGTTATGTTCCTGCCACCTGACAATCCCCATCACATTGAGGTGCCAATGTCCACACTTCCCCTTTTATATGTCCTGAGCCCTAAGACTCACGAACTCCATTGCCAGTTCTCACACATTCTTCCTTGTGTAAAATAGCCTGAACTGTGTATGCTTTAATTTCCCCAGATCATATCCTCTCCTTGCCCATATCGCTATACTTTAATTCCCCATTTCCACCTCCTTTGCAGACTTTGCTCTTTTACCCAATTTTTATTTTCAACATTTTTCTATTTTGGTTGCCTGGGTGATGAGAGAGAGTAACCCTCTACCAGCCCGCCAATCCTCCCCCCCCCCCACACACACCAGTATGGAAATGAAATAACATGTATGTTGGTTTTATTTTTGGTATCATAAGCTAATAGTTCCCTGAACATACCTTGTTCCCTGATTTAGTCTAAAACGTGCCAGCCTCCATTTCTTCCAATCATTTTCACTACCAGCCCATGTTTCTATGCTTCAATATCCCATTTCTACCTCCTTTGAAAACTTTGCTCTTTTACCAATCTCTTCTTTTTTCCTTTTTTCATACTATGGTCGTTTGGCCAATGAGAGAGCATAACCCTCTACCGGACTGCTAGTTCCTCCTGTGATTGGAATGAAATAACACGTGTTATTGTTGTATCATAAGCTAAACCCTTTAATGGTCTACCAGTCCCCATCGGACTGAAATGAAATGATATCAAATGATAATGATGTATCGTAAGCTCTATTAGACTCCAACACTGAATTCACTAACTCTATTAAATTTTTCGGTATAACTATTAACTGTTCATTAAACAGGATCAACCATTTCATAAAAAATAACTGTAAATTAGATAGCCAATGAATTACTTTTTTAAAGAAAATCAGGGAGTTTATAAAAGCTGTATGCCTGACACCATTTTCACCATAAATAAAAACTTACCTCAGACCACTAATTGAGTACATTTCAGATACACACCTCAGGCACTACCCGCATAGAATATTAACACGTAGCTACACTTCTCAGGTACTACTTGGATAGGCTATTAACACGTAGCTACACTTCTCAGGTACTACTTGGATAGAATATTAACATGTAGATACACATCTCAATCACTACCTGGATAGGATATTAACATGTAGATACACAGCTCAGGCACTACCTGGATATAATATTCGGAATCCGGGTAATGAAAGTGGGTTTTTCTCGGGATACTCCTGGTTTTCCTCCCATATTAGAATTATTGGTATTGGATCTACAGATCGTCCACCTATTGTATTGTGCTACTGTCCAGTCACGAGCCAACTTCAGTTTCTTTTGCTCATTTGCTTGCCAGACCTACATATCGCGACAAGCTATACAATGTAACTATCGTTGTTGTTGTTTTTTGGATTTATTTCGCGACGTAATTCTCAAATACTCTTTTGTTTCGTGTGGTGTGAAGAGAAATACATTTGGTTGCATTTGATTCTAAACTTTGATTTGGCAATTAAATATTTTATATCGAGTTACAATCATGATTTTTGGTTCAGTTCATAAGCTCCATGTAGTGACATCATCTGGCTGTAGAGAGGGTGTACTTCTCTAATACCCCAAAAGTCTTTCCACTTTTACTTAATTATTTACTACCATAAGCTCCACCTACAACAGATTTATACTTGCTATAATACCACCTGCTTATTTTCTCCAAATGTGATCTCTGTTATCCTTGCCACCAAAATGAATTCTCCACAGACGGTTTTGGCACCCGCGGGTTATCTTCTATCTCTCCAGTGAACTGATGCCCATGGACTTAGTGGTTTGAACTTTGCAGAGTGACTTGTCACCACCTTTTGACACTACAGTGCTCGTTTATCTGTTTATTTTTGCAGACAGCTTTCTGTCATTACACTTCGTTTATCTCCTTCTCACCGTACCCACCATTTTGTCCTTCTCTTTTTTACTTTCTTTCTCATTCGTGCATTCTCTGCTTGCCCTCACACTATTACTCATCTCTTCCATCTTTTGTTCTTCCCTCCTTTTTCTAGTTTTTATTGCTTGGTGGACGCGATGGCATAACCCTCTAATGACCCACCACGCCTCCATCGGGCTGAAATGAAATAACACGAAATGATGATGATTATATTGTAAGCTTTTAAATGTCCTGAGTTATTGAAGATTGTCAGAATTTACTGGGACAGGAACATCTCTGTATGAAATTGTAAAGTGATATACAGAATAGTTTGGCATTTATTATGTGTTGTTTAAAATAGCTTGACCGACTAAATAACACCAAGAATAAAATAATAGCTTCAGTAATGTATATTCTTGAAATTCTCGTATAAAGGTTTGATTACTGTATTGGTAAAAGGCATTTCAAAATAACATACACACACTCCTGTGATGATTTGTAAACTCTAAATATTTTCATAAGCTTACTTCAAGTATTTATTATTTCCTTATCACATACAAATGTTATTAACTGTAGGAATCTTGCCAGCCTAAATATTTACAAAACTCAATTTTTTACGTGTAATTGAAGTATATTTTGTATTAATTGCTAAATTAATTCACAATGATGAAAGGGATTTTTTTTTTTAGTTTTTCAGGTATTTCATTTTCTTATAGTATCACTATCAAGCTGTCAAGTTTATTGTTTTATAGAAGATTAGCGCAATTGTATGCTTTATATTTACTCTTCGTTATTAGAATAATTTTGAATAGATCAGAACTATACATTTTCATTTTTTAAAGAAACGTTGTTTGTTTTTGGTTTTTTATGGCGAAACTAAACCACTTTAGGCTTCACTCATGTAAAAATGCTCTAACCTAACCTAGAGAGGAAAGATTCTTGAGTACTATAAATAAAACAACAGGCCATCGTCTTTTTATGTGAAAAGTTACTACATTATTTTCAGTTTAAGCATAGTTAAATGTTTTTATGAAAATTTAAGAAAACACTTAAATATATATTACTTTTTGCCAACACAAATTATTCAAAATACTTCAATTTTGTTGACAACTATCTGAAAGAAACTTTAGAAACGCAAAATATTATTTATCTGGCTTAATAATTTAGTGGTTTGTTTTCTTGAATTTCACACAAACCTACTAAAGGTCTGTCTGCCTTATATTATTTTGTATTGATCGACTAGAGGGAAGGCGGATAATCAGCGTCATCCACCTTCAACTCCTAAGTTGTTGTTTTCCAACTAACAGAGGAACTAAATATCACGCCCCCAGTGGCACAGCGGTATGTCTGCGGACTTACAACGCTAAAAACCGGGTTTCGATACCCGTGGTGGGCAGAGCACATATAGCCCTTGTGTAGCTTTGTGCATAATTTAAAAAACAAACAAACTAAATATCACGTTATAAGAACTCCAAATAAGAAAGAACGAGTATATTTGGTGATAGATTTCGATCATACGACACCTAGCGGTCAAACCAAACATCGTTATGTTATCACAATAACACTGTTAAAAATTCCCTAGCATTTTCTCTTTTACACAATAAAGAAAACAATTATCACTTTTCTGATAGATTTCGATCATACGACACCTAGCGGTCAAATCAAATATCGTTATGTTATCACAAAAACACTGTTAAAATTCCCTAGCATTTTCTCTTTTACACAATAAAGAAAACAATTATCACTTTTCTGATAGATTTCGATCATACGACACCAGGGAATTTTAACAGTGTTATTGTGATAACATAACGATATTTGGTTTGAGCGCTAAAACATTTTCTCTTTTACACAATAAAGAAAACAATTATCACTTTTCTGATAGATTTCGATCATACGACACCTAGCGCTCAAACCAAATATCGTTATGTTATCACAATAACACTGTTAAAATTCCCTAACATTTTCTCTTTTACACAATAAAGAAAACAATTATCACTTTTCTGATAGATTTCGATCATACGACACCTAGCGCTCAAACCAAATATCGTTATGTTATCACAATAACACTGTTAAAAATTCCCAAGCATTTTCTCTTTTACACAATAAAGAAAACAATTATCACTTTTCTGGGCAACCTGTCTACAGCTTATTTATATTACTAACTTCTTCCTTCTTCCTCCTGTATTAAAAAAAAACATTCATAGCAGTATTGTATAGTTAAAGGTTGTCTTCTTCATCAGGAGATTTCCTGTGTGTTTTTCACAAATACATTTTAGCCACTTATCGAAGATGGTTTGTATTCAAATGTAAATTCGATTCGAAATATGAATTAAAAACAAACAACAGTATGCCAAAACATCTAATGTACAATTAGATTAAAGGTAAACTAAAAGAACAATACGGTGTATACATTTGAAAACTGGAAACTTGATTGACTACAATAAGAATGTAGAAATGGAGTTGGCAACTAGACACATAGCAAACTAGAATACCAATAAAAATACGGAATCGTGTGAAAAATAAGTGAAGAGAAAAGAGTATATAGATTTTCCCAAATGAAGAAAAAATAAAACTGCGGGTGGACAATTGAAATAGATGAACAGTGCAGTACTAGACTTTAAAACTGGACACTCAGTGAACAGTAATAATATTGGGCATGTCAGCTAGACATTAAAGAACATTATACGGCTGGACTAAGGAACTAGATACATTTCGGTAGCTAGAAGAACATCATGGTAGCTTGACATTTACTAAACGGTAGAACGGTAAAATAGTAGAAATCTCTGCTGGACATTTAGGGAACTAGTAAAATAGTAGCTTTGTCAATTAGTATCAACTAAACGTTTTTCATATTTTCGTTGAGTTAGGGTTTGGTTCAGAAGATTAAGGGCCACACATAACTCACTACGTTGCTGTTATGCATAACGGTTAGAGCATTTTTACCCTAAGTAGTTTAGATTCGCCAGAAACAAATCAAAAACAAACATTTTCCTCAGACATGACTATGTATAGTTCTGACCTATTCAAAGTTCTCAAATTAACTTATTTAATTATTCAAGTGAGTTTTTGCTAATAAATTTGAAAGTATCCATTCAGTTTTACTGATGCGTTAAAACAAATTCTCTTTTAATTAATATTTCATTACATTCTTATTTGTATTTACTACAATAATAAAACTCTTCATCTTAAGTAAACTATGTTTTGCTCGCAGAAACGTAAATAATAGCACTACTGTTATTTCAGATGACCTGCTATTTTCATCATCACTATAGAAATATATTTAATATCTTCAAAAGGCTTAGCAACATTTGTTTGACTTGTGTGTTATCTGCATTGTATCTATAGCTAGTATATAATCACTAAGGTTATTTACAAAAAGAAAGTACTCTTCTTCTGATAATGTTGATTTTGTTAATAATTTACAGAGAAGAAGATTTTTACAAGAATATGAGTAGATTACTCTAATAACGAAGAGTATAGCATACAATTGCGCTAATCTTATATAAAACAAAACTTGACAGCTTGATAGTGAAACTGTAAGAAAATGAAATTTATCAAAAACTGAAAAATCCCTTTCATCGTTGTGAGTTAATTTAACAATTAATATAAACTATATTTACTGAGTTTAGCAAATATTTAGGTTTGCAAGATTCATGCAGTTGATAACATTTGTATGTGATAAGGAAATAATAGAGTTTACAAAACATCACAGTAGTATATGTATGTTGTTTTGAAATGTCTTTTACTAACAAAGTAATTATACCTTTAATGAGAATTTCAACAATATACATTACTGAAGCTATTCATTTATTCCTGTGTGATATTTACTCAGTCAAACTGTTTTAAATGATACGTAATAAATGTCAAACTATTCTGTAATTTGCTGTAGAACTTTATACCAATATATTCCTATCTCAGTAAATTCTGACACTCTTGGAGTGTATATTATTAATTTATTCCTGTGTGATATTTACTCAGTCAAACTGTTTTAAATGATACGTAATAAATGTCAAACTATTCTGTAATTTGCTGTAGAACTTTATACCAATATATTCCTATCTCAGTAAATTCTG
>NW_013667172.1:143387-148865 GCF_000517525.1 Limulus polyphemus
TTACTGATAGGATATTCATTATTTATTCTTATTTGTACAGTAGAAAATAACTGTGGTAAAAGGACAGAATAACAATATTGTTTTAAATTACATAACCATGTATATCCCTTTTTCTTTAAATAACAGTCAGCAGCACCTATGGAGTATATGACTACAATAACAGCTAGCAGCACCTACATACTATATGACTACAATAACAGTTAGCAGCACCTACAGACTATATGGTTACAATAACAGTCAGCAGCGCCTACAGACTATATGGCTACAATAACAGTCGGCAGTACCTACAGACTATATGGCTACAATAACAGTTCTCTGAGATTTTCATCTAACACTATTATGTTTTACTAGCACTAACATAAGTGTGGTTCCTGAAATTAATTTGGACATTTTGCTTTATAACTAGGTCATATCTTTTTATATGAACAAATATATCAACAAATAAGGCACTGAAACATTTCCATCACTTCTCAATAAAAACAGTAACATTTTAATAGGTTCCAGTAGTGATTATTTTGTTCATTTTCTACATCTGCAAGAAAAATCCCTTCAGGATGAAATATGTTCTGTTCCACTTCTTGGGACACATTCCGATATTTAGTGTTATCATTGGGCAAGCTTATTGATGAAACACCGTATTTTGTTTTCATTTCTAAATTGAAACCAAATATGATTGTCAATTTAAAATAAACATATAATGTCATTTAAAACAACATGAAGCATTTAATTTAGGACAATAGATACTTTTCTATTTACTTCTAACGAAAATGTTTCACAAACCTTTGAGCATGTTTCCATAATTATGACAACAAGATAAATGAAAACAGGGGCTTAATATATCCAGTTATTGTAAAAGGAAATGGAGAATTTAGAAATAAAATTCCAAAAAACAAAGTTAAAGAAAACTTGAAATTTCCAGTAAATACAAATCGGTAGTGATCTTTATAACAAAAATGAAGAACTATTCATCTTAGAAAGGTGATTTTCTTAACCACTTACAGCAAATGAGTTGTTTTGATAGAACTTGAGCACATGTTTTTAATTACGAACAGAAAATAAATAAACGTTTGTTTTAGTAAAACTGCTATAAAACAAAAACCTCAATAGCTTGATAGTGAAGACAACGAAATAAACGAAAAACTCAAAATATACTAGCTATCATTATTGTGAGTTAATTTAACAATTACTACCAGAAATATTTATTGCAATTATATGTAGTAACATAGTTTCACAAATATTTCTGTGGGAAAATTTCTGCAGTTAATAACATTCATATGTGAAAGGAAACAATAAATATTTAAACTTGATTAAAATGACTTAGAGTTTTCAAATCATCACAATGGTATATGTATGTTATTTTGAAATGTTTTACTAACACAATAATCATACCTTTATACGTTAATTTCAAGAATATGCATGATTGAAGTTACTAATTTATTCTGGTGTATTATTTAGTCAGTCAAACTGTTTTAAACGATCCATAATAAGTATTAAACTATTCTATCATTCGTTTTACAGCCTAATACCCGATATTCCTAGCTCTGATACTTTTGTAACTCTGGATATATAAAATCTTACAATACAATAATAACAACATAAGCGTTATTTCATTCCAATCCCAGGGGGACTGGCGGGCCGGTAGAGGGTTATGCCCTCTCGTCAGCCAAGGGATGAAAAAAGAAAAATGGGTAAAATTAATAATAGATGGGTAAGCGTGCAAGTCAGCAAAGGAGGTGGAAAATGGGGAAAATGCAATATTTGCAGATGGAGGAGACAATCCAGAGAAATATGAGTGAACACTAACCAGTCTGTATCATGTAATGGAGATTGTGTGGGAACTGGCAACAGGTATATCTAGTATTATGAATCAGGATAGATAAATGGGGGAAGAGGGGACATCGGCATCTTGACGTGGTCGGGATTGTCAGCTTGGAGGGACATGACATAGAGGTTCAGTAGGTGATCAGCTGGTGCAAAAATGCTTCTTGGAGTGGGTACAGTGGTGGCGGGAACATCGGAGAAGATGAGATTGTGGTCACAAAAACATTTATTAACATAGCGAGTGCGAAGCTGTAATAGAATGTGAGGAAAGTTGATACGGCGACAAAGGTCGGAAGTGGGACTAGGGAGTTTGACGCCAAAGGCGAGCTGGAGAGCGTGGCGCTCCAAACCCGGAAGGCGAGAGTAGAAGGTCAGAGAAGCAGATATTCAGGCTGTATGTCCATAGGTTAAGCAGGGTCTGATAAATGTCTTGTATGTGTATAGCAGAAGAAAAGGGTTCAGGCTCCAGAAGGTACCAGTGAGAGAATGGAGGAGATGAAGACGTCGAGTAACCTTAGCAGAAAGGGCAGATAGGTATGGCTTCCAAGTAAGATGCCTATCAAAGACACGGAGATGGGTCACGGAGATGGGACCCCTAGATGGGTCACGGAGTCGGAAAGGAATCTTACAATACTAAGTCTGATCTTCATATAGTGTTAGAGTGTATATTAATAGAATGGTGTTTTGTAATCCCCTTTACTCACACAGTAATTCCATATTTGTACAGCATATTCAAGAACAAGCAGAAGTAGGCTATTTATTTATTCTTGTGAATTACTTAGCCGAAGAAACTGTTTAAAATACTAAGAATTCAAAGTGAAATCCGACCTATCATTCCAGTTACTACTTCTCACTGAGTTAAACCCATTTCTGGGAATTCTAACCATCATTACTAATAGTTGTTTATATATGTTACAATACATCTACAGATATTTCTCTCTTACTTACATGTTACCTTTAAATCAGCTTTGGAACGATTTTCCTTACTTCTTTCTTTTTTGAGTCAATTGATCAGGTATTTGTTTGAAAACCAGTTCCTGTTATAAAAATGAGCAACCTTTGGACAATCTAAGAATCTCCAAGAACAGAGATCAAGGACTGTGTTAAAATCTATAGTGAATGAGATAATGTAGAGTTTCATGGTCGTTGTTATCTTTAGATTCTAACTTTTTAACTTCAGGTTCTAACTTGTTACCTTAAGTTGCTACCTTGTTACATTCAGTCGTTACATTGTTACCTTCAGGAACTAGTTTGTTACCCTCAGGTTCTAAACTTGTTACCTTCGGTTGCTACCTTGTTACCTACAGGTTCTAACTTCTTATCTTCAGGTTCTTTTTACGTCAACACTTTAACTTATTACTTTAAGCTGCCTAATCACGTAGCATGACAATGTTTTGTTATCCTAAAACTGCCCATCACGTGGAGTAGTAATGGTTATAATCCAAGAACTGCCAAACAGTGTGGCATGATAACATTTTGTCATACTAGAACTGTCTAATTGCATGGTATGACAACGTTTCCTCACCCTAGAGTTGCTATTTGCATGGTATGACAACCTTTTTTTTCCATTCTAACATATAATTCTATTAAACGTAAAAGTAGAACTAAAACTGAAACAGTCAATTTATCATTTAAAAAATAATGCCATTTCCTTCAATGAAATGATTCATACTAAAAGTCGATCACTCTAGTTAATTACCTATTTCCTGGTCTATGTGGATAAAGTTCACCTTCCTGGGTAAGGTTAGAAGAGCACATTGGTTGATTAACAATCTTCCTGGATAAGGTCTGAAGAGTACGTTGGTTGATTGAAACTATTCCAGAACATGGTCTGAAGAGCACATTGGTTGAATAATAATCTTCCTGGATAAGGTCTGAAGAGAACATTCATTGATTAATAATCTTCCTGGATAAGATCTGAAGAGCACATTAGTTGATTAATAATCTTCCTGGATAAGGTCTGAAGAGCACATTAGTTGATTAATAATCTTCCTGGATAAGGTCTGACGAGCACATTACTTGATTAATAATCTTCCTGGATAATGTCTGAAGAGAACATTGATTGATTAATAATCTTCCTGGATAAGGTCTGAAGAGCATGTTGGTTGATTAATAATCTTTCTGGATAAGGTCTGAAGAGCATGTTGGTTGATTAATAATCTTTCTGGATGAGATCTGATCTTTGTAGATAAAGTTTAAGCTTTCGAGAAACAAGTGTGGCCTTCCTAAAAATGGTTATAATCTTATCTTTCTGAACAATGTCTGATCTTCCTAAACTGCTACATATTGAACAATAATATTTCATTATTGAATTAGAACATGTTTTTATAACTGTATAGAAGTTGAAATAGAAAGCTGATATTTTTGAGGCACAAATTGTTTATGTCTTGAGAGTATCACAGAGATTTATTTGATACGAATTGTGGTCACTGACTTTTGTCAATTTTGGTCAGGTAATATATCTAAAAAGAGTAAAATACGATTTGCTTCTAACTCATAAATAGACTAATGGAAGCTACTATATTATTTAAATAATTAGAAAACGTCCCCAGTGGTAAAACAGTATGTCTGCATACTTAAAATGCTAGTAACTGGGTTTTTATACCAATGATGAAAACATTGTTTCTTCACCATGTCATTAATATAGCTACTTCAAATTTCTGGTGTCAAATTAAACAGATTTAAAGCTTGACTTCACTTTCATAGGAGATTCACAATAATGATAATAATGGATATCCTTTATCTATCATACTGTTTGTCATTTTTAGCATCAACCATAAAAAAACGAATTTTTTACATAGCATTTTAGCAGATTAATAATGTTTGCTAAGGGTAAAATTTTATTTTAAACACTAATTATTAGCATTTTTCATAATAGGTTCAAATTTTGAACACACACTAAAAAAGAACTATATGTTGACTGTATGTAATGTGCATTGACAAGTCGGGAATTTTCATAATTAAACAAACAAAACATCTACCACTATGCCCACTAGAGTTTTGTTAAAAAAAGTAAATAAACATTTAAAGTTAAACAACATGTGTAATATACTTCCACATTTTAGACAATTGACAACTCAGTGAATACACTAATTTAGTTTGAGTTTACTTAAGCCCAGTCTAGTAGCAACATTATATGATGGTTTCACATTTATAAGGTCTTTTTGGTCATTAAGATATTCTCTTATGTTCCTGGCACCATATTTTAAAGAGCAGAATATAATAAACTTTTAATGGAGGGTGTGCCATCTAAATGTACGTAGTTTTACCACATCCAATCATATTTTATCATATATCTATATATATGTATATATATATATATTACAAAGAAATTCTCATACGGATTTATAAAAGGTTCATAGGAAAAGACATTAATTTTCCACGATTTTAATATTTTAACAAACATGTTCGACTATTCTCTTTGTTTAGCTCAAATATGCATTTGGCAGAGTACAGGCTAGTCCCAACATCAATAAAATTCATTCTCTAAATTTAATCAGTTCACAATCTTTCTTTCACTTTTTTGTTGATGTAATGAGGTAGGTGGTATTATTACTTTTGTGTAGTTTTGTCAACAATAAATTTGAAATTATAGTTATTCGAGTAGCAAAAAAGAAGTCTAAAACAATATATTATTATCAGTGTTATTTTCTTACA
>NW_013667172.1:149606-154449 GCF_000517525.1 Limulus polyphemus
TACATGATATGACAATGTTCCTTCACCCTAGAGCTGCCTAATTACATGGTGGACAATGTTTCTTCTCCTCAGAGCAGACTAATTACATGGTATGGCAACTTTTCTTCACCTTAGAGCTGACTAATTACATGGTATGACAATGTTCCTTCACCCTAGAGCTGCCTAATTACATGGTGGACAATGTTTCTTCTCCTCAGAGCAGACTAATTACATGGTATGGCAACTTTTCTTCACCTTAGAGCTGACTAATTACATGGTATGACAATGTTCCTTCACCCCAGAGTTGCCTAATTGCATCGTATGATAACGTTTCGCCATCCTAACATACCATTCTATTAAACTTAAAAGTAGAACTAGAACTGAAACAGTCAATTTATCATTTCAAATATCATGCCATTTCCTTTAACGAAATGATTTGTATTCAAAGTCGATCACTCTAGTTAATTACCTATTTCCTGGTCTATGTGGATAAAGTTTACCTTCTTGGATTAGGTCGGAAGAGTACGTTGGTTAATTAATAATCTTTCTGGATGAGATATGATCTTTGTAGATAAAGTTTAAGCTTTCGAGAAAAAGGCTTGGCCTTCCTAAACATTATCATAATCTTATTATTCTAGACAATGACTGAACTTCTTAAATATGATTTTATCTTTCTGGATAATATCTCATCTTCTTAAATATGATTTTATCTTTCTAGACAGTGTCTGCTCTTCTTAAATATAATATAAGCTTTCTAGATAAAGTTTGACTTCTATGACGTTTTAAAAAGACCAAGACTTTAAATTCACTTCCAGAAAGTTCATGAAATTATATTCAGTTGAACAGTCGCTTGCTTTTTTTTCTTTTTTTTTTTGTAGGAGGGACACATTTCTTGTCCAAAACTTGTCCCATTTCTGGTCCAAAACTTTTCCATTATATGTTTTAAATTGATAGTAACGAAATACATCGGTTATTAAACAAATAAAATTAAATGCCACAATATAAAATACAAACAAACATTGTTTTAAACACAAATTTACAAGAAGTTCGACCAAGTCTTTGGTTTCGAATATGTTTCACTATGTGACATGTTGTTTCAACGTTCTTTCGCCTCTTCATCTTGTAGTACAAAAAAAGGTATGAAAACATTATGAAAAAAAATTGATCGAGCCTCTCCCTTTTGTTGAAAACTCTTTTCAGTGATCCTCATTAACAGACGACGCAACCAGACTTTTGTACCAACGGTTAAACTAGGTGCCTTTGTATCCTGAGGCTGTTTTTCTTTTCGTGCAGGGATTGCCCTAAACTAGACCACGGGAACTCTCCACCCTACTGGACACTGCGCGTACGTTCCTGTGACGTCAGAGAACACGCGAGGCCAGACACTTGTTTTATTTTTGCAGCTGCAACTGTCTTAGTTTGTCTGTAGTCCAGGGTGGTTATGCACCTTTCGCGAAAGCTCCATTTTGTTGTATTTTTTAGCTGTTTTGGATCTTTCCTTGATAAGAGTGAGTCGTTAATCAGGAATATCTGAAACATTTACTACAGACTGTCTCATTTTGTCTCGTCATCGCGCACGTGAAAGTAGCTCCGCACACCCACTCACTCATGGGTGCAACACCCAGTTGTCGAAGATCACGTTTATTCCTCGCTTGGGATGAGATGAATCGTGAAAGTTTGGGGTGTGTGGATTGGCCGAAAAATGAGACAGTTACAGTGACTAATTCTTCCTGTTAAACGTCTAGCTTTATTAGGACTTACAGCGCGATATCGGTTTAATAACGTAATTGTTATATAGCACTTCTGACGACAAACAAACAAAGCTCACATACTTCAGGTTTCTTAAATTTTCATTTCCAATCCAGAAGCTTGAAGAATAATTCGTTGTAATTTTATGGAGGAAACAGACGTGAGAAAAAGAATAAATAAATTGTTTGAAGGTCAAAGGCCTTTACGCTTACACGTGACGGAAGTTCACGTGCATTACCACCAATCCACTGGTCATTGTCTGCATGACCCACAGGCTTATCCACCCACAGAAATAGAGGTAAGTCTCGTGTTTCATTATTAACATATTTAATGTGTCCTATCCAGAATGTTGAGATTCTACCTCTCGGCCAATAACACCAGTGACATTAACCTTTAACCTACCAGGAGTCTACTTTTACGACCCACATGCATTATTAATGTTAACTTCGTCTTTTTTAACTAAATATCTAAGACTAGTTCTCAGATGATAAGAACACAAAACAAGTTATTAAACGGAAGGTGTTTCTGTTGGTATTGTAGCCAAAAGAAACAAGCCAACATGAGAGTATATAAATAGTATAGACAGTTATTAATTAAAGCGGATTTTAACATCTCTACGTCTAAAGTTTTGTTTTAACTGCTAAGTTCAGCTTTCTTTACCAGTTATTGTACACGTTTTAACCACTAACTTCAGTCTTATTTATTTAACAGTTATTTTACACGTTTAAATATCTAACTTCAGTCTTATTTATCCGTTATCTTATTCTATTCGTTCTAATAATCACTCCATAAATCCTCCTTTTAGTTTTAAATTGATATTCCTTGCGTAACGTACAAACAACAAACTCCATCAACGAATCAAAGGAGTCTGTGATTAAAACATCTGATTGAATTGCCCTCTGTTCTCCTTTTTTTAGGCCTAGCATTAGCGGAAGTAAAAACACCGTCTCTGATCGGTATTTTTGATTTATACATGTGAGGAAATGAAAAATAATGACAGTTATTTCCTTTTCTGATCTCGTTATAATAAATATGCGTTTTGATAATTACTCAACCCAGTCTACAAAGATTTTTTCATCACCAGTCCTTCCTGTAAGCTTCTGTTTGGCGTCATGTACTACGTAAAGCAATTTGCGAAGTCATGTTACAAAAGTGCGCCATCTACATCAATAATTAATATTATTTTGTAATGGTTTTCGTAACGAGAAATAACATGAGAATGAAATTAGTGACGCAGTACAATAAAGATCACAGAGTGATTTTTTTTTGGCGACCACAAGTGTGTATCTCAATAGGCGTCGTTAATATTTAACTTGAGTGTTATTGGATTTAGGAGTTTAACTGTAATATACAAACAAGAAAACAACGTTTTATCGTCAAGAGATAAATTTCGTTATAGAAAGTGTAGAATTAGCTGTTTTTTTAGAGCAAAGCCAAACTGGGTTATTTGTTATGTCCACCACGGGGTATCGATCCGCGGGTTTTAGCGTTGTAAATCCGTAAACTTACCGCTGTCCCACTGTGCGTTCTTATACATTTCTAGTTAATAACTTCCTCACCTGAGGTTTGTTAAAGTACTTGGAGTAGTTATGAACTTCCGCACCTAATAGTGCCAATAATATAGCGATATTCTATAAGATATAAAAGATAGAAACATTTTCCATGACAATACCATTAACACAGTGACATTTTGCATGCAAATACTAACAATATAGTAACCTTCTTCATGACAATACCATTAACACAGTGACATTTTGCATGCAAATACTAACAATATAATAATCTTCTTCATGACAATACCACTAATATAGTGACATTTTCCATGCAAATACTAACAATAGTGTGACATTCTCCGTGACAATACCACTAATATAGTGATATTCTCATCGGTAATACCATTACTAATAACACTGTTTTGTCATAAAGACTATGTGGCGGTTTTTAGTAACACTAGATACTTTGTTGTATCTTTGGTAGTGTATACTGTATAATAAAGTATCAAGTGGTGTATACATTCATTTATACTTTATATACGGAGATTGAGTGTATCTTTCATTACGATGTTAATCTTATATATACCGACTTGAGACTTGGAGGTAAAAAGTGTTTCTATGTGTGCGAGTTGGGTTAATACCACACTGCAACAGTTGCATTACGTATATCTGATATCAAAGGAACCGGTGTGTTAATGGCGCTAAGTGTAGTAGCGTCGCGAATCGGCTCTGTGCAAGAGCTTTGGAGTTGGCGAGCTAGTTTCGAATCCTTGCAATATTCCCAACACTTTAAACTATGCAAGCATTATAAGAGTGTCAGTCTCGAGCGTGAATAGTGGGTGGGAGGGTGTTGCTGACTGGCTACCTACCCTCTTGTCAGTAGTTCAAAGTTAGGGATGGCGAGAGAGAGTCTTAGTAGCTTTACCACAAATACAGAAAAGTTTTGCGAAGCACTAGCGGTTGTTGGAGGGGGGCAGTCCCCCTTTCCTATGAACTGTCAAAAACAAAGTTCCTTTAGACCTAATAATATGTATTTGTGTGTATTTTCTTATAGCAAAGCCACATCGATCTATTTGCTGTGTCCAACGAGGGGAATCGTACCCTTGATTTTAGAGTTGTAAATCCGAAACTTACCGCTGTTCCACCAGGGGACACCTAATAATGAAAGGGTAGTTTTGAAACTTTGTCTGTAAGTAAACTGTCGTTCTCTAAGAAACTTAATATTTTTAAATTAAGGAAAACTGGGATTTTAAACTTACATTCTGTGTGTGTGTGTGTTTGATTCACATTGTGTGTCCGAGTTGGGACAGTTTTGTTTTATTGGTTCTGTAAATACTTCCAATTTGACTGTTGAATAAATTTGGTGAATACGACTAATAAGGATGTCAAACTTTTAGAAATCAGTTTGGTACAGCGTACGTAGTCGATATACTTAGTTTAGTTTATAAGCATAAGATGGCAGCACATGTTGTAGCATAACCTGTTGAACAACTACAGCCAATGCAGAAACATGTTTTTCTAATGTCTAGATTTAAACCTTAACTGTGTGGTAATACACAGACAGTGCAAACAAATTAAACACACTCACATATATATATATATATATATATATATATATATAT
>NW_013667172.1:154609-156543 GCF_000517525.1 Limulus polyphemus
AACATTGTTTTTCTTAATGTCTAGTATTAAACCTTAACTAGTGTAGGTAATACACAGACAGTAGACAAACAAATTAAACAACACTCACATATATATATATATATATATATATATATATATATTCATTTTGACTTTAGGCATTGTTAAATCATGACTTAAATTGCAATATCATACATACTCTGCCGGTGAGGGTAGCTAGTTAACGAACAAGAGGATGACGGGTAATTTTTTTCTAGGACAGTACCCTACGTGTAAAATATTTTCAGTCCGGCAGATTTGAGTCACACAACAAATGGGAACCTAACCAGGCCAGCTGACAATAATGCAATAGTCTCAATTATTTGATTTCTTTAACCTCTGACTCACTGTAACATTTTCCAAAACGAGGCTATGGTTTGTATTAAAAACGATAACACAAATTTACAAGGGAAACAAACTCATTTAATGATTAATGTCTGTCTGTAATGTAGCACGCATTTTTCGTTGGCATTATTTAATAACTTCATTTATTTAATAGATCGGTTTTAAAAAACCAGTTAAAGCGGGCTATAATTCTCTTTTTTCTGTGTTTTTTTAAGTGGGCTACATTAGAAACAGTTTTGGGAACGGGCATGGCCAAATGATTAACGTGCCAAGTTGCAGATCGCGAGGTCTAAAGCTTGAGCCACGAAATGATGAGATAATCTATCCTACTATTCGGATAAGTTTGTTTTGTTGAATTTCGCGCAAAGCTATTCGAGGGCTATCTGCGCTAACCATCCTTAATTTAGAAGTGATAGACTAAAGGAAGGAGGGCAGCTAATCAACAATACCCTCCGCCAACTCTTAGGCTATTCTAATCGAACAGTGGGATTTGACCGCAACATTGTAACACTTCCACGACTCAAAGAGCGAACATGTGATTGGATTCGAATCCACGATTCGCAGCTTTCGAGACGAGCGCCTTAACCACTAGGCCATGCCAGGTGTATTCGGTTAAGTTTAGTCGTGTGTGCGACTAAATGAATGGTCACCTTCTTTCTGGTCAACAGTTCAAAATTAAGGATGACTATGCGGGAATCTTGGGATCTCTGACAAAGCTCTTCAGTCCGGGTTTTGTGTAAAGTGATATTCGTGTTTAAAATATCGGATATAACCATTTTTCGCGCCCTGAAAACGCAAAAGGGAAAATTACAGAGGTTTAGTTTTCCCATGTTTTTTGTTTGTTTCTTTAGTTATCAGTAATCAATCATATGCCAAAATAAGATCTATATTTTCTATAAGTTAACTTTACTCTTTGGCTCTAATAGTGTCATTGAGTTTACCTGCACTTTACGGTAACTGGCATTACAATCTGTCTCTGCTTTCAGAATTTGGAGGGAATGTTAAATAATAATTATTTCAAGCGATCGTGAACACAAAATAGGAAAAATATGTAGTTTTTGGTTCTGAAAACCTGGTGGAAGTCATTCAAAACTTTATTAATGTTTCTCGTTACTTGACCATATTAGGCTTAACAGGCATAGGATTTTCTACGGTTTCAACTCTCGCAATTTGACCATATTTGACTTAATAGGCCTAAAATTCTCTAGGCTTTCAAACTTTCGTCACTTGACTGTATTAGGCTTAACAGGCATGGATTTTTTGGGGTTTCAGCTCTCGCAATTTGACCATTTTTGACTTAATAGCCCTAAAATTCTCTTGGCTTTCAAATTTTCGTCTCTTGACCCTATAAGCTTAATAGGCCTAAACGTTTCTAGGTTTTCAGGTCTCAATATCTGACTATAATAGGCCCAACAGGTCCCAGATTCCCAAGGCTACTAGTTTTCTTTACCCGGACACGTTAGGATTACTGCCTGTTTCAGGTCCCATACAAGATTATTGTATACACCCTGCAAATATGTGAGGTTGTTTACTTGGTAAAGGATGAATGTAGAGTTATTGCTTAGACCGGG
>NW_013667172.1:157102-161398 GCF_000517525.1 Limulus polyphemus
GGATGCGGATTCGAACCCGCGACCCTCAGATTGTGAGTCGAGCGCCTTATCCACCTGGCCATGCCGGGCACCTGAAGCGTAGGCTAAATTGGGTAGAATTGAGGTTTCTGTGTTGCTTAGCTGTTTTTAAGGGCATTCAGATATTTCTGTATTCTACACAGAAGGCTTGTAATCGTAGCTAGTCTTGATGTACTAAATTTCAAAAAATATAACTCATGAAAAATAAAGGTTGTATAATAAAGGCAATGAGTTTAAGTGTAATAATTATAGAGATTTCTGGGAATTGTGATAGTTTTCGAATTATTTATTATAGAAAAGTTCTGACATTGACAACATATACCAAGCGTTTCAAAAGTCACTTCCGCTTTTTAGACTACTGCGTTCAGAAACCCGATGGACAGTGCTGTGAACGATGTGTGTCGACCAGATTGGCGATGCGAAGACAGCGTAGACAGTCGCGTGGTGTGTTTATGGGGATATCATTCTCACACTAAATAGTACTTAATTGGTAAAATCGATCGTTTAAAATGATAATCAAGTAGTTTTAAATATGTCACACCAATGTGTAACTTACTTTCAATTGGTCAAATTGGTCTACACACTGCGTTTCACAACGTTATGCTCATCAGTTTTCTGAAAAGCGGAAGTGACGTTTGAAACGCTTGGTATGTTTTGTGAATGACAAGATGAAACTTGTGTTACAGACTGACAGCAAAGATTAACAATTAAGTATATGGACCAAGTAGGAAATAATATTGACCAAAGGAGCATACATATTGGTATTTTCAACCTGAACCTTATGCGTATATGGACTAAACGGCTAGTTCTGAGACCCCTAGTGATCTCTAATTTTGGACTACTGACCAAGGAGAGAGTAACTGGTCATTACCACCCACCACGGGCTTTGTCCGATCCTGATTTCAATAACGAAAGTAAATGTTACTGTTATAATGATTATAATGTACTCACAGTTGAAATTTCAAAGCGTGTTCAGTGGCAATGCGGCGCGAAAATTGAAACTTGTAGAACGCAGCCCGTCACACTATCCAGTCGCCCACGACCGGCCTAAGAAGCATAAGAAAAACGGTGTCATTCACTCTGAATCTTGGAGAAGAAGACTCACCAATATAAAAACATTCCTACTTTCACAAATATGCTACAGAACTTCACAACATAAAACAAAAGTATAAGATTTTGTTTGTTTGTTTTGAATTTCGCGCAAAGATACACGAGGGCTATCTGCGCTAGCCGTCCCTAATTTAGCAGTGTAAGACTAGAGGGAATGCAGCTAGTCATCACCACCACCGCCAACTCTTGGGCTACTCTTTTACCAACGAATAGTGGGATTGACCGCACATTATAACGCCCCCACGGCTGAAAGGGTGAGCATGTTTGGTGGGACAGGGATTCGAACCCGCGACCCTCTGATTGCGAGTCGAGCGCCTTATCCACCTGGCCATGCCGGGCATGTACGTTTGATTGATAGCAAAAGTTTCATGTTTTAGTAGATCTATGTCAATAATTATCAGAATAATTCAAATATTTATAAAAACAAAAGCTGTCTTCGTATGTAATCAACCAGATTTCCTCGAAGATAAATCATTGCAACGTCTCATTTTAGCAACAATATGAATCATGATTAGTCCTAGCTTCCCGGTTAATTGTTCATTATTTCTCTTCACTCACGTTCTATCCCCCTTTTTTTTGCCACGTGATTTAAAACCAACTCAGATATTTCATTCGTCTTTGGTTTTCATCTGCTTAAAAATTATTTATTGAGTTATCTAAGAAAGAAATTTAAATATATTAGTGAAGGTATAGTCGAAAAGAACATTACTTTAATGCAGACGATCTTGCACTGGCAATGTTACGTGATAAAGTCAACACACACACGCAGATCTTGTACAGCGTTTATAATCAAACAAAACAAACAATCGTCATGCAGAGTTCTTGCTAATTATACACGTACACAAAAGAAGAAGAAAAAAAAACTCGTCCAAAGAGTTTATTTGTGGAAAGAAATTAATTATTTAATTAAATATTACTACACCGTGTGTAAGAAACTGATGTAATAATGGATCTTGGGTAGGAAATTAAATGATACAATATCGAATGTAACCATCGTCTGTTTCTTAGTTACGTAACATGTTTCACGTAGTTGAAATGAAAACAGCAGCATCGTTACTATGGAATTCAGGATGTGAGAAACTTTCAGCACCTGCCTTATATGGTCATGTTAAAATCTGTTACTAACAGGCCACAGAAATAACCCACTGATGCAAGTATTGCGGCTAGGAGTCACGTGACAAGGTTATGACTGGAAGTTTAGTTAAACATACAGAGGTACTGAGAGTGTTGCAGCACGATCCTTTTTATTTTGGGGGGTGGCATGCTCTTTATAATGATTGAATTTGGTTGTGTTACGTCAAGAATCAGAAAAGGGGGGGTTCATGTGTTTTTTTCTATCACCAGGCCTTATATTATTTTGAGAGTATTACTACCCACAATTCAATGTAAACAATATATGTTCCAACCAGCGTTGTTACTGATCGTTGTCCTTTTTTTTTTCTTTTTAGCCATTGTCGTGTGCCCAGAAATGTTATCGTATCAATGCACGTTAACCACGAGTCCATAATTACTGAATGTATATTATGATTCAATCTACTTAAGGTTAAAATTATTCATAGCATGTTTGAAAAAACAAAACCAGGCACGATAAATCATTAATTTGGCCATCATGTGACTATATATGATACAGTAAATATAATATATTAGTTGCCGAAGTTAGCTGTTATACGAAACATTTGACCCTAACGGCACCTGGCGACGAAGACAAAAGCACGAATATATTTCTTGTTTCTTTTTCTATTGTGAGCAAAACTAGCTTTGCAGCTGATAATCTATTTATAAGTTTACAAAATTAATAATTACCAGTTTTACCCTAGAGATATCCTATTAGGAAGAACGCACAAATTCTGACTTCATTTCTTTCTTTTTCTTGTTCTTCTTTTTTGTTGTTTTTGCTGAAGGAAATAATATCCCAAGTTGTGGGTCAAAGGTCCCAAATATCAGGCGATTGAGCTAAATGAAATTAACTTCTGCCTCCAGTTTTTTTTTTTGAAAATGACTATTGTGGTGCATTCTAATCACGTGATTTTTTTTTTACGCATGCGTTCTCTAAATTTTACCTCCAGACAAAAAGTTGATTTTTAAGTTCGTTACATTGGCTGCTGGTGTTAAGGTAGGTGTTGTATGCCTCGAGAAGAGATTTTCAGTTCCAATTCTGCTCATCGTGTGATTATCATAGAAGGATGTTGTGATTAGGTTTGTGGGGGTATCTTGAAAGAAAGAGTGACGTATGTAGCATTTAAATTATATGATTATTAGGTGTTAAGTACGTCACATAATGTAATCATTCATTACGTCATACAACGAAAATTGTAATATCTACTTTGGGCTTTATAATCGCCATACACAGAACATCATCAACAGAAAGTATTAACAATAACGTATGTTGAACATTACAACAATATCAACAAGGAGTATTAACAATAAGATACATAGAACATTACAACAATATCAGTAAGAAGTATTAATAATAAGATACATAGAACATTACAACAATATCAGTAAGAAGTATTAATAATAGACGAATCTTCGTCAAATTTCATATGAAGGTTCGTGGAAACCTTGAGCATTTACATACAAAATTCTAACTTTCTAGTATTACTATTACGATTTTCGTGATCGCTTTATGTTTCTCTTTTATTGGCTTGCCTAAAGGCGTTTGTGTATTGAACTGAAGGTTTTGGTTACTGGTTGTTTCTCGATTTCTTGTTACCAGAGGATCCTGAATTGATAGTTCTTCTCCAATTTTGGCATGTAGGTACACTTTATCTTTGAGCAATTACATGCATAGTTTCACCTTCCTACTATTCGTTTTAAGGGAGTTATGGAAGGTTTAGCGTATTGTGCTTTTACTTCGTCCCATCTAGACGAATCTTCTTCAAATTTAATATGAAGGTTCGTGGAAACCTTGAGCATTTACATACAAAATTCTAACTTTCTAGTATTACTATTACGATTTTCGTGATCGCTTTATGTTTCTCTTTTATTGGCTTGCCTAAAGGCGTTTGTGTACTGAACTGAAGCTTTTGGTTACTGATTGTTTCTCGATTTCTTGTTACCAGAGGATCCTGAATTGATAGTTCTTCTCCAATTTTGGCATGTAGGTACACTTTATCTTTGAGCAATTACATGCATAGTTTCACCTTCCTACTAATCGTTTTAAGGGAG
>NW_013667172.1:161912-164781 GCF_000517525.1 Limulus polyphemus
TGAATGTTGGTAAGGATACGTCACATAGATAATGAATTGTAAGTAAGAATACGTCACATTGACAATTGAATGTTGGTAAGGATACGTCACATAGATAATGAATTGTAAGTAAGAATACGTCACATTGACAATTAAATGTTAGTAAGGATACGTCACATAGATAATGAATTGTTGGTAAGTATACGTCACATAGATAATGAATTCTAAGTAAGAATACGTCACATTGACAATTAAATGTTAGTAAGGATACGTCACATTGACAATTAAATGTTAGTAAGGATACGTCACATAGACAATTAAATGTTAGTAAGAATACATCACATTGACAATTAAATGTTAGTAAGGATACGTCACATAGATAATGAATTGTAAGTAAGAATACGTCACATTGACAATTAAATGACGTAAGGATACGTCACATAGACAATTAAATGTTAGTAAGAATACGTCACATTGACAATTAAATGTTAGTAAGGATACGTCACATAGACAATTAAATGTTAGTAAGGATACGTCACATTGACAATTAAATGTTAGTAAGGATACGTCACATAGACAATTAAATGTTAGTAAGGATACGTCACATAGACAATGAATTGTTAGTAAGGATACGTCACATTGACAATTAAATGTTAGTAAGGATACGTCACATTGACAATTAAATGTTAGTAAGGATACGTCACATAGACAATTAAATGTTAGTAAGGATACGTCACATATTAATAATAAGATACATAGAACATTACAACAATATCAGTAAGAAGTATTAATAATAAGATACATAGAACATTACAACAATATCAGTAAGAAGTATTAATAATAAGATACATAGAACATTACAACAATATCAGTAAGAAGTATTAATAATAAAGTATGTTGAATATTACAACAATATCAGCAAAGAGTGTTAATAATAATAAGATACAAATAACATTATAACAATATCAGCAAACAGTGTTAATAATAAGATACATAGAACGTTATAACAATATCAGCAAGGAGTGTTAATAATAAGATACATAGAATGTTATAACAATATCAGCAAGGAGTGTTAATAATAATAAGATACATAGACCATTATAACAATGTCTATGAAGTTTAACGTATAAAGTATTTCAAATAGCAGAACAATATAAGCAATAGGTGTTGCTAATATCTTCAACATTGAAAGTGAATAGTTGGCACTGCTAATATTTTATACAATGAAATTTAAAACATTATAAACGATAGAGGATGCTAATGTTATAAAATTAATCATCCACACATGCTTTTGTTTGTTTTTAGAACAAACCCTCATTGGTCTGTATACTTTGTCCACCGAGGGGAATCGAACCCCGGATTTTAGTGGTATGTCTGTAGGCTTACCGTTGTACCGCCAGGGGGATTCATAATTGTTTTACCGTAAATTAATCACAACTAAAAGCTTTATGAAGTAAATTTGACAGTTTTAAAATTGTTATCCAATAAAGACAACATATCAAGATTATCAATATTCCTACACACTAACAATATTCCTAATTTTGTTAAAATGTTGTAGGGGGGGGGGCGAAAAAACTAAGCCAATCTAACATAGTTGTTAATAACTGTACGTATACTAACTGAAAAAAAAAAGTGGAGGAGGCTCGTGCCCCAACTGCCCTATGGTTATGGGTACGCTTATATACATAAACCGTTTTTGTTTTCATGCCACCCGTGGCTCAAACTGAGTAAATACTGCAAAAGCTAAGCCTAATGAACAGTGCGTTTTGTTCTGCACCAGAGTAGTACTAAATCTCAAGCATGTCTGCTGGAGCAAAGAAAGGAAGATCGTAACAAGACGACTCTGATGTAGGTTTGTTAAGCTTCAACATTAATTACAAACTTTGCCGTGTATGGCGTTTCTTTCATTAATCGGTAATATTCCGCAAAAAAAAAAAGGTTATTCTAGATTACCACTAATTTGACCCTTGGTGCATCGCAGACCAATCTAATTAGCCATGCTGTAGCGAGCTCACGTGGAAGTGTAAAGGTACAGAGTACGGTATTAGGACCAATTGACAGTCGTCTTGGGATTCAGATACGGCGTTCGAAACAGTTCTTCTTGCCTCGACCCCTAGTGTCACTATTCCACCAGACTCGGACGTAATCCATCATCATGTCTCGGTTTGGCTGGTCCTCCCACGACAGCTCTAATCACTTTCGTCTTCGTACGAAACGGGAAACTTTAAGAACTAATCCGCTAGGATGTCTAGACGTAGTTTTTGAGGTAAGTCCACGATGAGATGGATCCTTGGTATATATATAAATCAGTGTAAATATTAAAACAATATAACACTGAAACTTGGAGTAGGGGTAATATGCTGAGCTATAATACTTGGTATAAGGGTAAAGATAGAGAGATGTTGAGCTCTGATACTTAGTGCAAGGGTAAAAATAATGACACGCTAAGTTGCGATCTTGTATATATATATATATACTTATTTATTGCAAGAAGAAATAACTTGTCTGTCACGTCTTGATGTAACGATTTCTTTATCTATGGCCACTGTTAACAAAATCTTATGTCTTTGTTTTTTAAACACATTTCATTTTCAATGTTACATATGATTATCAATAGTTCGTTGTCAATGTGACGTATCCTTACTAACATTTAATTGTCTATGTGACGTATCCTTACTAACATTTAATTGTCAATGTGACGTATCCTTACTAACATTTAATTGTCAACATTACAACAATATCAGTAAGAAGTACCCATGTATCTTATTATTAATACTTCTTACTGATATTGTTGTAATGTTCTATGTATCTTATTGTTAATACTTCTTACTGATATTGTTGTAATGTTCTATGTATCTTATTATTAATACTTCTTACTGATATTGTTGTA
>NW_013667172.1:165781-183021 GCF_000517525.1 Limulus polyphemus
ATGTGACGTATACTTGCCAACATTTAATTGTCAATGTGACGTATACTTACTAACAATTCATTGTTTATGTGACGTAATCTGACTAACGATTCATTGTCTATGTGACGTATCCCTACCAATCACTGAGCACCACTACCCCGCCAGAGAAAATATTGTTAAAAATCTCCACCTCACACTATTAGTTTGAAGATTATCTATTGATGTATCTGTAAAAGTCAGCCTATTGTAACATTTTATATTGAACAAACAACGGTGATACTGACTTGTAAAGAAGGTCTCGGAGGATTTATCTATAAAAGTAGCACGAGGATAAGGGATATTTTGAAGGCCTTCCATCTTTCGTGTTCAGAAGACAAATGTTTCTAAGATTGTTTAAAGAAATATTTTAGTTTCAAGCAGCTTCGTATAGGAAAATATAAATGCTTATACTACTTTGTTTATACGTTTAGAAACGGTATTTACATCATCTGAGTGAAATTATATACACCTTTTTAGAATAATTGGATAAAAAACTTATGTACATTAGGTATCGGTTACAACTTAGCAATTATAAGTACAACAAGGGACCAACAAGATGGCCGCTGTATAACTTCCAGTGACTTCCTATTACGGATAGAGCTTCCCTTGACCCAATCCCTAGTGGCTTAGCGGTAAGTCTGAAGTCTTGTAAGGCTAAACATCGAATTTCTATACCCGCAATGGGCAGAATACAGATAGCCCATTGTTTATATTTGCGTTTAACAACAAACAAACAAATAAAAACCCTTAATCTCAAATCTCCAGTGACGTAAGTGTTGTTTTTAAGCACAAAGCTACACAATGGGCTACCTGTGCTCTGCCCACTGCGGTTATCGAAAACCGATGTTTAGCGTTCTAAGCCCTCAGGCTTCCCGCTGAGCCACCGGGAGGGGGGGTGAACGATGTTAGATACCTCCCTCATATTGATTGGTTTGTTTGTAATTAAGCACAAAGCTACACAATGGGCTATCTGTGCTCTGCCCACCACGGGTATCAAAGCCCGGATTCTAGCGTTGTAAGTCCGCAGACATACCGCTGTGCCACTGAGGGGCCTTATTGATTGGACTACACTAATTACTTCCCCCACTTGAATCATTACTGGTACCCTTCAACGCCCTGACCTCATCTGACCTTTTGTTAACGCTGAGCGTTCGATCCTTTTCGATTTTCTTCTCTGACAATATAATGAACTGATTGGGCTTCCAGTTCGAATTGTTTATTTTCAATTCAGATGCTAAGTTTCTACATGGGTAAAACCAAGCTTTTTCACATTCTAGAACTTCGATAGTAACTTTTTCTTTGACCCTTGGCCCCGAGTTCATGTATAAATCCGTTTCGTGTGATTAGTACTTTTGGCGGGTCCTTACATTCTGCTCTGGTTCATATCAGTCTGAAATCTAAGTTACCCATTACAGTTCGTGAAATGCTGGGGGAATGAACCCCTATAGAAAGTGTTTGAAAAGGGCAATTTGGTCTGCAAGTCATTTTATACTATCTTATCTTTTCAAAAAATCGGTAGATGGCGTTGCTTTGATTATTCATGATAGAAATAGAAAATAAGAGTAGACGCGTTTCAAAGTCTGTGTTACATTTAACTCTCTCTCTCCCTCTCGTGCATTAAAATTGCCCCGGCCAGCTGTAATCAAGGAAATAGCACATTTCTGTTAAAGCGATAGATAAAAAAAGATCAAAGTAGGGATTGTTTTTGCTAGCCACGTGACCAGATTTCCTAAGCTAAAGAAAGCAATAGATCCGAGGTAGAACTAGATTACAAACCTGCATCAGTTCTAGTTTCTTGTAACAAAAAACAGGCTATTGAACTGTCGAGGGAGAACAAAGACAGTCAACCATAAACCTAGGACTTGAATTTTTTATTCTACATTTTATGTATCACGTGATAAACAACCACGTCAGTAACCTTTAGGTTTCAGGTATAACCATCCTTAATATTGTTCTACTGGCTCATAACACTAAAAACTGGGTTTTCGATACACGTAGTGTGTACAGCACAGATACCTATCGTGTTGCTTTGTACTTAACTACAAACAAACAAACTGACCTTAAGGAAAGCGGTTAATCAGGGGATTTGACCGTCATTCTTATATCACACTTACAGCAGCATCACGTTTCGAAATTTCGGATTCTTCTATCCTCAGCCCGACAGGCTAACCATTAGGTCAGGCGCAGCCCGCATGAACATAGATATAGGGAAAATTTCTAGAGAATATCTTAGTTAGTAATTAATCGTTTATCATAAGCGACTGAATGAAGCCGATAAAACAAGTACTCCGTTATTTAGTTAGTTTTTTTTTTAGACACGACACACCTAGTCGTCAGAAAGAAATGCATTCGAATATTACAAAAAAGAAAACTTGAAAAACGTGCAACTAATGATTATCTATCATTGAAGTCTTGACTCTTTATCGGTACAGGAGTGCCATCTGGTGTCAAAATTTTATTACTGAAGTTCTGGCTCTTTATCGTTATAGAAGTGCCATCTGGTGTCAACGTTTAGTTGCAAATAAAGTGTTTATATGTGTATACATATATATATACCGAAATTTACTTGTAACTACCAGCTGTCACCAGGTGGCTCTTGTTCAATTAAATGGATTTGAAGTTTGATGAATCTCTTATTGGAATGTTTAAAGTTATGGAGTTCTAATACAATTTAGTGAAGCAAAATAACAAAATTGCCTGTTAAACCGGTAATCAAGATACAGTAAACCTTTGATGGTTATGTTTTATAAACTATGAAAATCGGGAATAAAAAGGACAAAACAAACCGTAACATCAAGTTTAAAATTATAGTGTAGGGAACCATATAACGCATCTTGGGTTTCGAGGTATCTGAAAATGTAGGGCGTACAAAACGGTAGGGATACAAGATTCAACCTCAATTCTGGCAATAAAGTTAGAAATAAAAACAACCATTACTCTTTACGAAAGTATTAGGCCCGGCATGGCCAAGGTGGTTAAGGCGCTCGACTCGCATTCTGAGGGTCGCGGGTTCGAATCCCCGTCACACCAAACGTGCTCGCCCTTTCAGTTGTGGGGGCGTTATAAAGTGATGGTCAATCCCACAATTCGTTGGTAAAAAAGAACCCCCCAAGAGTTGGGGGTGGGTGGTGATGGCTAGTTGCTTTCCCACTAGCCTTACACTGCTAAATTAGTGACGGCTAGCGCAGATAGGTCTCGTGTAGCTTTGCGCGAAATTACAAAAAAACAAACGAAAGTATTCTTTTTAATCTGGAGAGTAATAAAGAAAAGTACAGTACTGCTATAAATATAAACCAACATAAAAATCCTATCTGCTGGAAAGGCAGAACTATTTTTAGTTCTGCCACAAAGCTTTTGTAAGTTCGGGGATTTCAGAACATACTTGAAAGTAGGTGACGCTAGTGAGTATTTAAAGGTTTAATACCGAACATACTTAAAAGCAGGTGGCGCTAGTGAGCACTTAAAGTTTAATACAGAACATACTTAAAAGTAGGTGGCGCTAGTGAGCACTTAAAGGTTTAATACATGACATATTAGAGAGTAGGTGGCGCTAGTGAGCACTAAAAGGTTTAATACAAAACATATTTGAAAGTAGGTGGCGCTAGTGAGCACATAAAGTTTAATACAGAACATATTCGAAAGTAGGTGGCGCTAATGAGCACTTAAAGGTTAAATACAGAACATACTAGAAAGTAGGTGGCGTTAGTGATCATCTACAGGTTTAGTAGACATGTAATGAAATTGTTTAGAACAATAAAGCAGAAGAGTTCAATAAATATTCAACTTTCATCGGCCATATTGTCTTAACAGCCTCAGTTGTTTTGTTGATCACTCAGCCAGAGAAAAGAGTGGGATTGAGGCCCTGACTCCCACGGGTCCCAGGCTTCTGGATGTTTTACGTATGCAAATGAATCTAATACATGTGTGTGATGACGCACTTATAAACGCACGGTCTTCGTTTATGTTTTGATACTTCGTTTCTCACGATCTGACCTTAATAACTATTTTTCTTGAAATGTCTGACTTGTTAGAGAACACAACTTTTTTGACAAGGATAACCAGGAAGCCAGAGTTTTGTTTTCCTGCATGTATTACCGAGCGCATCGCTTGCACGTGCGTAGGAAGTAGGTCATGTATATTGATTCAGGTACAAGTTTGGGGGGTGTAGTAAGTAAAATTCCATACAGGTTGCTTAATTCTGTTCGTTACAGTGATTCTCCAGCGGTTTTTATCATTGTTGTGTTGCCATGGGAAACAGTGTTCGGGCGAAATACCGCTAATATAAGGAAGGCCATGGATATGGATTAACTTTGTTTTAGGTGATCGTACCTTTCACGGAGTTACGCAGCAGCCTTGTTATTACTTTATTACCTACGGCGACCTCGTGCGACCAACGAAGCGAGTTATATGTGTATCGTGAAGTGCTCGAAGGAAAATGAACATACTCGCAAACTGAACCACGAGGCCTGATAATAACTGATCCTTCCCATAATCCTCTGAGTATGTTATTATTTTTCCACGGCTGAGAAGTTACGAGAATTATTTTACTAACCGGACTATTATCTAATACAGTGACAGGGATAAGAAAGCACGCCTTGGTGGCGTAAGGAACCGAATTAATCGGTAAACAAATCACGTGTCAATGTGTTATTGTGTAATCCAGCATACACTGATGAAGTTATTGTGCTTTAACACGATCGCTAGTAAAATCACGTGACATTGAGATGTGTGATAAAACAGTGGCTCCAGTTGACTAACTCAGTGTTTGGTTTCTCACAACGAGACAGTGAATCCAATGGACTAACTCAGTGTTTGGTTTCACACAACGAGAGAGTGAATCCCGTGGACTAACTCAGTGTTCGGTTTCACACAACGAGACAGTGGCTCCAGTTGACTAACTTAGTGTTTGGTTTCACACAACGAGAGAGTGAATCCCGTGAACAAACTCAGTGTTCGGTTTCACACAACGAGACAGTGAATCCCGTAGACTAACTCGGTGTTCGGTTTCACACAACGAGAGAGTGAATCCCGTGAACAAAATCGATATTCGGTTTCTCACAAGGAGAGAGTGAATCTCATAGACTAACTCGGTATTCGGTTTTTTACAACGAGAGAGTGAATCCCGGGGACTAACTCAGTCTTTGGTTTCTCACAGCGAGAGAGTAAATCCCGTAGACTAACTCGGTATTCGGTTTCTCACAACGAAAGAATGAATCCCGTGGACTAACTCAGTGTTCGGTTTCACACAACGAGAGAGTGAATCCCGTGGACTAACTCGGTGTTCGGTTTCACACAACGAGAGAGTGAATCCCGTGGACTAACTCAGTGTTCGGTTTCACACAACGAGAGAGTGAATCCCGTGGACTAACTCAGTATTCGGTTTCCAACAGCTATAGTTGTTTTTGCTTTAGAAACTTAACTTCGCTGTTTGAACTCGGTGATTGTCTAAAACTAAAAGTCATTTGAACCGAGGTTGGTGATACACATGGTCTCATTTTGTTTGAACGTTTTGACTTTTTTTCCCGTCAATATTTGGATTTTTTGGGGAGTGACAAAATATGCGTTTGCTTCTTAATGAAGTGAAACTATTTTACTCTGTTGAAAAGTAAATAATACAAAGGATACAGAAGAACAGTAAACGGAGTTTCCTGGAGTTAACTGTACCGAATATCCTCATCGGGTTATATATATATATATATTGGTTAAGAAGGAATTTCGCTTGCTAAAGACTGAAGCTGTATTTTTATCACTTGGGTGTTGCGTTATCAGGTCAGTCAAAGAGGTGACTAGAGATTAAGCCAGATCAAGCAACTAAACAATTCAAACATCAGAGCTACAGAACATGGCGGATATTATCCGGTATCAAAGTCATCCGTCTCGTGAATCGGCTCCCTCACTTTTTTACAACTATCGTCACCGTAGGGACCGACGTCACTCTCCACCCATCATTCAACCTTCACGGCTTTGTCCCCTACATCCCTCTAAGAGGAGTTACAGTTGTGAAATGGTCCTCGACGGACGAACGGACAGGTCCTTTAAACACCGCGTAAGTGTCTTAGGTTATCTGAAAGATCAGACTTTGGAATATTTTTAATCCTAAACTTACTGATATGTTTTAATCCCGCTTACTACCATTGAGGGGGAGCGGGGGGAGGGTCCACACATTGCACATTTATAAGGAATTTTTTTTCTATTACAATAATCTGGTAAAGAAGTGACCGAATATTTGGAAGAAATGATTAGGGGGATTAACTGAACTATTGATGGTGTTTTTACTCACAGTTAGGGGGCGCTCGACTCGCAATCTGTGGGTCGCGGGTTCGAATTCCCGTCCCACCAAACATGCTCAGCATTTCAGTTGTGGGGGCGTTATAACGTGACGGTAAATCCCACTATTCGTTGGTAAAAGATTAGCCCAAGAGTTGGCAGTGGGTGGTGATGACTAGCTGCTTTCCCTCTAGTCTTTCACTGCTAAATTAGGGGCGGCTAGCGCAGATAGTGTAGATAGCTCTCGTGTAGCTCAGCGCGAAATTCAAGACACTAACTAACACTGCTAATAGGCAAAAACCAAGAAACATCACCTGACAACATTATTAAAATATACAAAACATATATACGTCCCATAACAGAATACGTCAGCCCTGCGTGGATAAACATAGCTCCCATACGTATAAATAAGCTACAAACTATACAAAACACACTTATCACCACAGCATATAAAGTCCCCCGCAGTACCTCATCAAAATTCATGCACAGACGTGCAAACATACAAACAATAGCCGATAGACTCTTGCACAATACTATAAATTACTTTGCAAAAAATTGGCAAAAGAATGACCTATTCTGCGAACTTGATCTCTACTACATACATAATGGAAGTAGGCCTAAGCACCTCTCACCTGTAAACATATACCTTAGAAATAAAGATGTAATAACGCCACCTATTACTAGACTTTAAAACCCTACACTAGTTAGAACCTAAGAACAATACATTTAATAGGGTATTGTTACGTCTCCGTTTGTTAATTGATTTTTCCGTAACTTCGTTCCAACGAAACGTTAACGACACAAGTCTTTACTTAATAAAACTGGTTTATTCTTTCCGAATATAACTCTGCGATACACTTAATCTCAATACTCGCGCTAAAACAACACTGTAACGAACGAACGTTAACTTCAACAGTACCCTCTGACTGCAGTTCAATTACTCACTGTCTATACACACATTACGTTGACACCCTCTCTTATATACCCGACCACCCTATATCCAGTAAATACTAGAGCATTCGCCAAAGTACATGATAGTTCTAGAAACGTTGCGTCACAGTAGTCATGTGACTCGCTGACGCAACAGTATTTTATGTAAAATGTATTCGATTAGTCTCTAACTAGTGAAATGTGTTGTGTGCATTATGGAACTGACTTAGAGATATAGTGCAAAACACAGAATGTAACTGTTGATATCTACATGGACATTGTCCTGAAAGGGGTCGGAGCAAGTGCGGTTTACTCCGATCCTCGTGTTGTATCAACACCATCATTCATCGGTAGTAAATCACAGTCCGGAAAGGAGCTAGTCAACCTCACCCACTCCCAACTGTTGAGCTACTCTTTATCAACGAAAAGTGGGATTGACCATCACGTCATTAACGCTTCACGGCTGAAAGGGTGGATATGTTCAGTGGCAGGATTCAAACCCGCGACCCACAGATTGCACGCCAAACACCCTAGGGTCCTGTAACCCGACACCCTTTTGTTTATTTACATTGAAAAAAAAAACAACTCGAGGTGAAAACTTTTACAGATTCATGCTAATAATTATGGTATTCAGATGTGCTGCATAACCCTTGAAATCTTACGTCAAATCTGATTTCAGAATCTTTTTTCGTGACCATCTTGGCTTATAAGATTAAAATAACGTTCTAATCTCGTGAAGCGAGAACAACAATAATATTAACCAACGGTATGAAGGTGCCTATGGAGACGAAGATACTGTTTTTAAATAGTCAATAACACTATTGGTTAATATCATTGTTGTTCTCGCTTCACGAGATTAGAACATTATTTTAGGCATGTGTTCTCTAATGTGTCAAATTATGGTAATTTTTCTTGATTTATATTTTAAAAGATTTTTCTAGAAGCATGAACAAGCAGTTTAACCATTTAATTTGAAGGTTCCACACCCACATGGCTCAGCGATAAATCTGAGGTCTTATAACGCTAATTTAAAATAGAAAGTTTAAAGCGCCATCTGTGAGACTTGTATTTATTTAACTTCCCGAAATCTGTCCTTCGTTGTTTTTCTTTTCTATTATTCTTTATAAGTTGCCCCCCCCCCCAGTGGCACAGCGGTATGTCTGCGGACTTACAAGGCTAGAGACCGGGGTTCGATACCCGTGGTGGGCAGAGCACAGATAGCCGTTGTGTATCTTTGTGCATAATTAAAAAAACAAACAAACCTTATAAGTTAAGATTTCCTGAAGGTTTTATATAAGGGAGTGTGGTCTAAATTTAGGATCAAAACGAATTTGTTTTGGCCAAAGTTCTATAATTAGAACTTACAAATTACAAAACATTTGTTATCGCACTATTTGTATTCGTTATATTTGTTACATTTATTACACAATACCAGTACAAGTAGAGCGTTTCAGTTTATTGAACGAGATTTAAAGCTTGGACAATACTGAGTTTTTGTGTGTACATACTCCTACAGATTCAGTTCGTATTGAGTTTATATTCTACAGATTAAAAAACGTTTTTTTACGGCAAACAATTATACTTCCTAACGACAGAGTAAAGCATTCCCTCGGAAAACTCTCATTTGTTTTGTTTACATTGGTGTAAAGTATTTTTAATATAACTGTTCTGCTCTAATTCCCCCCATCCTCCCTCAGGGTACAGAAACAAGACGCGACAAATCACAAAAAACTAGCATTTTGACTTGTACCCCTGGTTTTGTATTCACTCGTACTTCCTTGTTGTTGTTTTTTTTAAACAAAAAGTAATGTTTTACATGTTGTATATTAATTTAAGGGACTATTATTAGCTCGTGTTCTCACTTTCCCAAGATATTCCGCCATGTAACAGTCCATCCAGGTGTAAAAATTTTTGTTTGTTTGTTGAATTTCGCGCAAAGCTACTCGAGGGCTCTTTGCGTTAGCCGTCCTTAATTTTGAAGTGATAGACTAGAGGGAAGGCAATTAATCAACAACACCCACCGTCGACTCTTGGGCTACTGTTTGCCAACGAAGAATGAGAATGGTCGTTACAGTATAACGCCCCCCCCCTTCCCCTTCCGTGCTGAAAGGAGCTACCATGTTTGGCGAGGATTTTCGATCTCGCGACTGGGGTATGTTTAAATGTTTTAATAAAACCACGTGCCAATTATAGATGCTATAAGTATGGTTGATTGAGTGTTAGCAAATGTGATTGATAAGTTGATTGTTGAAACTGTTTCATCTTTAATTTTAGATAGATAGAGAGACTAACAGACAGAAAGATAGGTTAACAGACAGATAGAGAGATAAGTAAACATAAACAGATATATAGATACAGACAAATAAATAGATAGACAAATAGAATAACAGACAAAGACAGATAAATAGACAAAGATATGGAAACAGTCAGAAAGATAAGCAGATAAGAGGCTTAACATAGTTTATCTATATCGACACAGTCATTGTGACGTCATGTTGAATGTGATGTTTTGTATTTTTTTCTAATGCTTATCATTTAATTAAGAATTTTGGGATTTTTTTTTAGTTTAAGGTTATCGGGGCGGATTATGGGTATTAAAATAAGACAGTCCTAAATTATATATTCGCACTAACTTATGGCGCTTTGTCATGGCTAAGTGATAATTTATAGAGCTTATAACGTTAAAAATCGGGGTTCAATACCCACTATGGTTTACAAACTCGCCAGTAGAAGAAAGTCGAAAAAAAAAGGTGTTGTGTAATCTATATTATATCACCTGAGTTCTTTTCCTTCTGATTTCACAATCGGTTTCACTGTAAAGATTTAAAACACGTGTATACAGCGACACCTGGTGGCCACTTGAATTTTTCGACCGGTTCTGTACAGTGAAGACGGAAAACTCGTACGTGGGCTGTTAGAAGGCCGTCAGGTGGTAATGGTTGCGTGATAAAAGTTATTATCCGTTTGACCTTCATCCAGATGATCACCTGATTCTTGACCCTACACGTGTGTGAGACGCTCAGAGTTGAAGCCGTAAAGTTTGCGAGAAAAGTAAAGAACCCGTTTGTTTGTTCTGAATTTCGCGGCTAGCGCAGATTGCCCTCGTGTAGCTTTGCACGAAATAAGAAAAAAACAAAACAAAAACAGACTTGCACATTTTGGGAAATTAATAAGTGTTTTAATTAATTATAAGTTAATTATCTGTATGTTCTGGAGTACTCAAAATCTCCGACCCAATTCAACACGTGGGTTTAGAAAGGATGCAGTTGCTAAATTCATCTTCTGTTTTTTTGTTTGTGTGTGTCGTTGCAGCATGGACCGGAAGCTAACATCCAGAACGGGGAGAGAGATACAGAACAGAAGCCCAAGTTTATTCCAGTCACAAGACTGGAAGATGAAGAGGTCATCAGAACTGTCGAGTTCCATCCCAGCGGAAGCTTTTATGCAAGTGGGGGTAATGCGAATACCTTACGAATCTGTGCATACCCAAAACTGCAATGAACTGAGGTTTGTGTTTCATTAAAACATTACTGTCCACACCCAAGACTGCATGAACTGAGGTTTGTGTTTCATTAAAACATTACTGTCCACACCCAAGACTGTATGAACTGAGGTTTGTGTTTCATTAAAACATTACTGTCCACACCCAAGACAACATGAACTGAGGTTTGTGTTTCATTAAAACATGACTGTCCACACCCACGACTGTATGAACTGAGCTTTGTTTCATTATAAATAATATAATTGTTAATTTCTTGTTGTTGTGTTTTTTTTTAAGAAAAAATATAAATATTTATTTTCATTTCTTAAAGTTTGAAAGACTTATATGCGGGCACGCACGAAACGTTGGTTTGGAAACCGTTTGTGATTGAACAAAATCCAGATCGAGTATTAACCTCTATATTTTCCACATCCAGTGAAAACTACGAGACTCACGAGCCGACAGTATTGTTGAAGAGGATGAAGCATCACGAGGGGTCTATCTACTGTCTGGCCTGGAATGGAACCGGCGATCTTCTCGCAACAGGCTCCAACGATAAGTCAATCAAGTTGACAAGATTCAACCAAGAACTTTGCAATGTAGAGGGTAAATAAATTATTACGTGTAACGAGCTTTAGTGTAGAGACGACGTTTCTTACAAAGGCCCTCGTTGGTAGTTTGAAATGATCACACTGTGAGTTTCGTTTAGTTTTATGTAAAAACTGAATTGTTGAGGAAGCGGTTTCTGTTTACTTTGTTAATGAGATATTTTACGAATTTAAGAATTGGAGGTAAGAGCTGTTACGTTTCCACTGAATCCCATAAGTTAAAAAATTAAGTGTCTTCATAGAATCCCTCTTTTCGATCAGTTCTAGTATATTTCCACTGAATCCCATAAGTTAAAACATTAAGTGTTTTCACAGAATCCCTCTTTTCTATCAGTTCTAGTATGTTTCCGCTGAATCCCATAAGTTAAAAATTAAGTGTCTTCATAGAATCCCACTTTTCGATCAGTTCTAGTATATTTCCACTGAATCCCACAAGTTAAAAAATTAAGTGTCTTCATGGAATCCCTCTTTTCGATCAGTTCTAGTATATTTCCACTGAATCCCACAAGTTAAAAAATTAAGTGTCTTCATAGAATCCCTCTTTTCGATCAGTTCTAGTATATTTCCACTGAATCCCACTAGTTAAAAAATTAAGTGTCTTCAGAGAATCCCTCTTTTCGGTCAGTTCTAGTATATTTCCGCTGAATCCCATAAGCTAAAACATTAAGTGTTTTCACAGAATCCCTCTTTTCTATGTGTTTTAGCGTGTTTCCGCTGAATCCCTTAATTAAAGACTCAAGTTTGTTTCCAGGGAATCCTTCTTTATTATGGGTTCTAATTCGTTTCTTTAGGGCCTGGCATGGCCTGATGATTAGGGCGCTCGACTCGCAGTCTATAGGACGCGGGATCTAAACCCATTATCGAACCTGCTCGCCATTTCAGCCGTGAGATCGTTATAATGTTACGGTCAATTCCATTGTTCAAGTAGAGTAGCCCAAGAGTTGGCGGTGGGTGTGCCTTCCCTCTAATCTATTAATACACAATTAGGGACGGCTAACGCAGATGCCGCTTAGTAGCTTTGTCCGAAATTCAACAAACAAACAACCAAACGTTACCATAGAACCCCTTAAGTATGTTTACTTATAAACCCTCTTTGCTGCTACGATTTTATAACCTTTAAACGGGGGACTTCTATGGAACTTCTTTACTAAAGAGTTCTAATAAATATAGTTCTATCAGTGCCTCTATCGCACTTCCGTAGAATTCCTGTTTATAGAAGCTTTAGACTCTTTGGATTATATACTCGAAACGTGTTTTATTTTTATTTAAAACTCAAATGTCCTTCACAGATGAAAATCCTTCAGTGTTTTGAAAAATGTTTAATTTCACGACATAAAATCAATTTATTCATTAAAGTGAAAATTCAGCTGTTTGATAAAAATTAAATAAACATACAGTTAACAATTAATTTTGACAAATTAAATAGACATGCAGTTAAGAATTAATTTTAACAAATTAAATAGACATACAGTTAACAATTAACTTTGACAAATTGAATAAACATACAGTTAATAATTAATTTTAACAAATTAAATAGACATACAGTTAACAATTAACTTTGACAAATTAAATAAACATACAGTTAACAATTAATTTTGACAAATTAAATAGACATGCAGTTAAGAATTAATTTTAACAAATTAAATAGACATACAGTTAACAATTAACTTTGACAAATTAAATAGACATGCAGTTAAGAATTAATTTTAACAAATTAAATAGACATACAGTTAACAATTAACTTTGACAAATTAAATAGACATGCAGTTAAGAATTAATTTTAACAAATTAAATAGACATACAGTTAACAATTAACTTTGACAAATTAAATAGGCATACAGTTAACAATTAACTTTGACAAATTAAATAGACATACAGTTAACAATTAATTTTGACAAGCGATTATGATCTAATCTCGAAAGAATTGTTTTTTGCAATTAAACACAAAACTACACGATGGGCTATCCGTGCTCTTCCCACATGTTTAGCACTACAAGCCTCCGCTGAGAAACATTTCTTTGTGTTTAGGTAAATTTGAAAGCTAATTCTCGAAGCTTCGATGCAATGAGGCATTAGTTGGCGAAAATTCGGTCTTTGTATTTCGGTTTTTTTGTTGTTGTTTTTTTTATGGACCAAAGCTACAGTAAAAGGTGGTATAATTCTAAACTTCCTTCTACAAGAAAGACCAGATTTGGAGTATTTAAAATCAATAAAAGTCAGTAAAATGCATATCTTCCTCCTAGGTGGAGTGTCAGATTTAAAGTTTTAAGAAATGTCCACCTTCATGTAAAAAAAGATGATTATATAAACCCAAAAAATATCAAATTTGAAGTATTATGTGTTATAGTTTTATTACTGATTTACAAGTGGTGTTATGGTTGTATTATTGACTCACAGGTGGCGTTATGAAGCTGGCCGTGCACAAAGGAACTGTACGAGACTTGTGTTTCATGGAAGACTTGAGTAACCGGTCCAGCCTGCTAATCAGTGGCGGCTCCGTGGACAATAAAATCTTCATAACCGACTGTGAAACAGGAACGACATTCCAGACCTTTACTGGACATTGCGGTCAGTTTCTACGTTAGACTAAAGCCACAGGCACAAGCTTACTGAAGTGATTAAACAATTACGAATTATTCTACGACCCCCATTCTACAATACTTGACGCCTCCTATGTAACGGATACTAATCCCCCGAAACGCTTAAAACTGCAAGGGATAATTTCAAAAAAAAGTAACCCATAATGCCTCAGAAGAACAACACGTTTCTCAGTCTTGCGCCTGTGACTTTAAAGACCACTTTTTTTTACCGTGTTATTGATGAAAATATTGCTAGCAATCCATTTCAATTTCTGGACTAACTAAGTAAATTGGGCTAGTTTAAGGTTCGATTTTGTTTAATTGTTGAAACATGAATTCAGGAGACTTCGTGAAAGTATAGTCTACAATATGTGTGATGCTAACAAAAATAATTTCTCTGTCACATGCAGTATTAGAAACAATTATGGAAAAGCACTTACAGGTGTTACAAGCAATGTGTAATTGTAACTAAATGGTTAATCTATCATTATTATAAAGAGTGAATAAGCTGATCAGTTGTACAATGCACTAGTGTGTACTTGAAACTACGATTATATAATGTTGTTTCCAGATGATGTAGATCAATCCCCACATTTCGGCCAAGTTGCTTGATTGCCATTTAATAATCTCATTTTCCATATAAATCATAATAATATTATTCCTGTGGGATGTTTGGGAAGATCAACCCATATTTGCGAGCGAATGGGCCCCTTTTTTTTCCCTTCAGGTATCATTTTCCCATGTTCATCATATGCTTGTGATGACTGCTTTGCTGGAAAGTGAATTTCAAACTGGTCCTGCTTGTGAGGTAAAGACATGATGGAGAAGATCATGATTATACCTGGCAGCAGTCAGGGTGCCATCAATTGTACAAAGATTTCCAACAACATTAGCTGTGATGCAGCCCAAGCTTGTATTGGTCCCCCAATATGCTTCACTATAGATGTTGTACGTTTACCATGATGCTCTCTGCCATAGAATAGTTTAATGTTGCTAAACAATTTATATTGGGTAAATTTGGATTCATTTGTAAATGGTACCTTCTTTCACCTTTGCTGATCCTATTGTTTCCATACTGAAATATGAAATTTTGCCACAATTTGTCACATGGAGTAGCCTTCACCAGCCATCACTTTAATTTTTATACGTTTATTATGTGGATTTCTGTCCTGAGAGTCACGAATGCATTATCATACTACAACTGGGAACGGTTTCACTGCCTATGCTTTTTATAGCCATTGTGACCACGTGGCACTGTCTGATTGGTTGGATGACAGCCATTAATAGTGCAAACAATCAACACGTGACTGTACTCTGGTGCAGTTGATTTTCATGCCGTAGAAGTGGAGTAATCACTCAATATTTTCATTTTGCTACCCTTTTCCAAGATTGTTTGTAATATTATATGTAGTGATAGCAAAATTATGGTTTACTTTTTATGAAATTGTACTTATAGTAATAAATATACAACGAGAAATGTCATAATGGAATCTTTGAATTTCTGAAGTTATTTTTCTGCGGAGTTTTGTACAATAAAGACACAAAGTAGTTTCTGTATATTGTAAAAACACTTCCATTACCTTGTAGTAATTTTATTAATCCATTTTGTAAATAAATAAATAACTAAACAAATATCAAATCACAGGTACAATTCTTTGTCTTTACACGTGGGGCGGCGCCATGTTTGTCAGCGGATCGCACGACAGAACGATTCGTCTATGGGACCTACGATCCAGAGGCTGCGTTGACGTCATATCCGCTCCATCAGCTTCCGGTACTGGACCAGGTGAGAAAGCTTTACAAACTGCGATAATATATATATATATAAGCAAATTAACTCATTGCAAAAACTTTTTCCTGTGGTTATTTTCCACTGTTTTCACTTGTATTTGCAGTGAGTTGTACTTAAATAAAGCAAAACGAAAACCTGATTTGACGAGAATCATCAAATCGCTCCAGTGTATTCTTGTTTCGAGTTTGTTTGTTTTCCGTCGGACACATTTACTCCTGTTTTTCATATTATCACAACAAGTAACTTACAATGTTTCTTAATTATCAAATAGCTTTTATTAAAAAAAACAACAACATTAAAATTAAAACTAAACTGGTATAGTGAAGTTATATCATACTTATACGTTCTGAAAGAAACCGTTTTGGACAAGTTCAAGTTTGTAAAGTCATAATCTAATACTTAATTATACTTATCATAAGACATTATTATTATTAGACCTATTATATTTTTAAGACCATATTATTTATTCAGTCCCTTAGGGTTGAAATACTGTTATAAATTATTATTACTATCATGATAGCTTTCTTCTTTTGAGTTTGCTACTATGGTAACAGGATAACACAAAAGATGTGTTATTGCGTAAATTGTATGAAGACATATGTTTCATATTTAGGTGATTTATTTTTTTAACTGTAACTTCTTTTCTTTTGGCATGTCTGCGGACTTACAGCGCTAGAATCCGGGTTTCGATACCCGTGGGGGGCAGAGCACAGATAGCCCATTGTGTAGCTTTGTGCTTAACTTAAAAAACAAACAAACCAAAACAATCTTTTGGTGTGTAAAATCGTCTGACAATTAAGAAATTAAAAAAAGACCATTATGGTGAGTATTATCGCTTTCCACCTTTCGAAAGCGCCTGGGTTATAGAGTTTCGTATCTTTGTATTAAAGTGATTTCATGAACCTACGTTTTTCCTAACATCATGATTGGCAAGATAAAGAATGTTTACGTATTTCGTACAGTTAAAAAGAAAAAAAAACTTTAACACAAAAAGAACGTTTTTTTTGTTTGTTTTTGTTTTACAGGGAGCTCAGTATGTGCAGTTTGTGTTGACCCCTCAGGTCGCCTGCTTGTCTCCGGCCACCAAAACTCCACGTGTATGCTATATGACCTCACTAGTAGGAAGATTATCCAGTGTTTCGAACCTCATACTGCCGAAATCAGGACCGTTCGCTTCTCGCCCAAAGCTTATTATTTGCTTACTGGATCGTTTGATCAGAGGGTAGTTTTATCTGATATGCAAGGTAAGTCAAATTTGGGAAGCATTTTCTGAACTTGACAAATAGGTGAGACTGGAAACCAAAACCAAACGTAACTAGTAACTGATCAGAGACTGGTAACCAAACCCAAACTTGACTAATAGGTGATCACAGACTGGTAACCAAAACCAAATCTGACTAATAGGTGATCACAGACTGGTAACCAAAACCAAACTTGACTAATAACTGATCAGAGACTGGAAACCAAAACCAAACGTGACTAGTAACTGATCAGAGACTGGTAACCAAACCCAAACTTGACTAGTAACTGATCAGAGACTGGTAACCAAACCCAAACTTGACTAG
>NW_013667172.1:183031-186656 GCF_000517525.1 Limulus polyphemus
TGTTCAAAGTAAGTTAGTTGTATATTACAAAGTCATTGTTCAGAGTAAGTCAGTAAAAGATTACAAAGTAAATGTTCAGAATAACTCATTCATGTATCACAAAGTGATTGTTCAAAGTAAGTTAGTTGTATATTACAAAGTCATTGTTCAGAGTAAGTTACTCATGTATTTCAAAGTCATTGTTCAGAGTAATTCAGTCATATATTACAAAGTCATATTTCATTGTACGTCAGTAAGATATTACAAAGTCATTGTTCAAAGTAATTCAGTCATGTATTACAAAGTCATTGTTCATAGTAAGTTAGTTGTATATTACAAAGTCATTGTTCAGAGTAAGTTACTCATGTATTTCAAAGTCATTGTTCAGAGTAATTCAGTCATATATTACAAAGTCATATTTCATTGTACGTCAGTAAGATATTACAAAGTCATTGTTCAAAGTAATTCAGTCATGTATCAAAAAGGCAATGTTCAGAGCAAGTCAGTCATGGATTACAAAGTAAATGTTCAGAGTAATTCAGTCATGTATTACAAAGTCATTGTTCAAAGTAAGTAAATCATGGATTACAAAATAATTGTTAAAAGTACGTCAGGTAGATATTAAAAATTCATTGTTCAGAGGAATTCAGTCATGTATTACAGAGTCATTGTTCAGAGTAAATCGTTCATGTATTACAAAGTCATTATTCAAAGTAAGTTAGTCATGTATCACAAAGTGATTGTTCAGAGTAAGTCAGTAAGTTATTACAAAGTCATTGTTCAGAGTAAGTCAATCATGTATTACAAAGTCATTGTTCAGAGTAAGTCAATCATGTATTACAAAGTCATTTTTCAAAGTAGTTCAGTCATGAATACAAAGTCATTGTTCAGAGTAAGTTAATCATGTATTACAAAGTGATTGTTCAGAGTAAGTCAGTCATGTATTACAAAGTCATTGTTCATAGTATGTTTGTCATGTATTGTAAAAGTCATTGTTCAGAGTAAGTTAGTCATGGATTACAAAGTAATTATTCAGAGTACGTCAATAAGAGATTACAAAGTCATTGTTCAGAGTTTTTCAGTCATGTTTTACAAAGTCACTGTTCAGAGTAAGTTAATCATATATCACAAAGTCATTGTTCAGAGTAAGTTAGTCATACATCACAAAGTGATTGTTCAGAGTAAGTCTGTAATATATTAAAAGTAATTGTTAAGAGTAAGTCAGTCGTTTATTACAAAGTGATTATTCAGAGTAAGTCAGTCATGTATTACAAAGTCATTGTTCAGAGTAAGTTAGTCATAATCACAAAGTAATTATTCAGAGTACGTCAATAAGAGATTACAAAGTCATTGTTCAAACTAATTCAGTCATGTATTACAAAGTCACTGTTCAGAGTATGTCAGTCATGTATTACAAAGTCATTGTCCATAGTAAGTAAGTTGTGTATTACAGAGTCATTGTTCAGAGTAAGTCAATCATGTATTACAAAGTCATTGTTCAGAGTAAGTCAATCATGTATTACAAAGTCATTGTTCATAGTATGTTTGTCATGTATTGTAAAAGTCATTGTTCAGAGTACGTTAATAAGATATTACAAAGTCATTGTTCAGAGTAATTAAGTCATGTATAACAAACTCACTGTTCAGAGTAAGTCAGTCATGTATTACAAAGTCATTGTTCTGAGTAAGTCAGTAGGATATTACATAGCCATTGTTCAGAGTAAGTCAAACATGTATTTCAAAGTCATTATTCAGAGTAATTCAATCATGGAATAGAAAGTGATTATAGAGAGTACATCAGTAAGATATTATAAAGTCATTGTTCAGAATAAGTCAATCTATATTACATATCATTGTTCAGCGTAAGTCAGTCATGTATTACAAAGTCATTGTTCAGCGTAAGTCAGTCATGTATTACAAAGGCATTGTTCAGAGTAAGTTAGTTATATATCACAAAGTGATTGTTCAGAGTAAATCCGTAAGATATTAAAAGTAATTGTTCAGAGTAAGTCAGTCGTGTATTACAAAGTCATTATTCAGAGTAAGTCAGTCATGTATTACAAAGTCATTGTTCAGAGTAAATCAGTAAGACATTACAAAGTCATTGTTCAGAGTAAATCAATTATGTATTACAAAGTCATTGTTCAAAGTAATTCAATCATGGATTAAAAAAGTTTTTGTTCAGAGGAAGTCAGAAATATATTAAATAGTCATTGTTCATATTAACTCAATCATGTATAACAAAGTCATTATTCGGAGTAAGCTAGAAATGTATCATAAAGTAATTGTTCAGAGGAAGTCAGAAATATATTAAATAGTCATTGTTCATATTAAGTCAGTCGTGTATTACAAAGCAATTGTTCAGAGTAAGTCAGTCATGTATTACAAAGTCATTATTCAGAGTAAGTCAATCTTGTATTACAAAGCCGTTATTCAGAGCAAGTCAGTCATGTATTACATAGTCATTGTTCATAGTATGTTTGTCGTGCATTATAAAAGTCATTGTTCAGAGTAAGTTAGTCATGGATCAAAAAGTAATTATTCAGAGTTAGTTAGTCATGGGTTACAAAGTAATTATTCAGAGTACGTCAATTAGAGATTACAAAGTCACTGTTCAGAGTAAGTCAGTCATGTATTATAAATCATTGTTCAGAGTAAGTTAGACATGTATTACAAAGTCATTGTTCAGAGTAAGTTAGTCATCTTTTGTAAAGTCATTGTTTAGAGTAAGTCAGTCATGTATTACAAAGTCATTGTTCAGAATAAGTTAGTCATATATCACAAAGTCATTGTTCAGAGTAAGTTAGTCATATATCACAAAGTCATTGTTCAGAGTACGTCAATAAGAGATTACAAAGTCATTGTTCAGACTAATTCAGTCATGAATTACAAAGTCACTGTTCAGAGTAAGTCAGTCATGTATTACAAAGTCATTGTTCAGAGTTTTTCAGTCATGTTTTACAAAGTCACTGTTCAGAGTAAGTTAAGCATATATCACAAAGTCATTGTTCAGAGTAAGTCAACCATGTATTACAAAGTCATTGTTTAGAGTAAGTCAATCATGTATTACAAAGTCATTTTTCAAATTAATTCAGTCATGAATACAAAGTGATTGTTCAGAGTAAGTCAGTCATGTATTACAAAGTCATTGTTCATAATATGTTTGTCATGGATGAAAAAGTAATTATTCAGAGTAAGTTAGTCATGGATAAAAAGTAATTATTCAGAGTACGTCAATAAGAGATTACAAAGTCATTGTTCAGAGTAATTCAGTCATGTATTACAGAGTCATTGTTCATAGTAAGTCATTCATGTATTACAAAGTCATTATTCAAAGTAAGTTAGTCATGTTTCACAAAGTGATTGTTCAGAGTAAGTCAGTAAGATATTACAAAGTCATTGTTCAGAGTAAGTCAATCATGTATTACAAAGTCATTGTTCAGAGTATGTCAATCATGTATTACAAAGTCATTGTTCAAAGTAATTCAGTCATGAATACAAAGTCATTGTTCAGAGTAAGTCAATCATGTATTACGAAGTGATTGTTCAGAGTAAGTCAATCATGTATTACAAAGTCATTGTTCAAAGTAATTCAGTCATGAATACAAAGTCATTGTGCAGAGTAAGTCATCATGTATTACAAAGT
>NW_013667172.1:187288-190596 GCF_000517525.1 Limulus polyphemus
AGTCATGTATTACAAAGTCATTGTTCAAAGTAAGTAAATCATGGATTACAAAATAATTGTTCAAAGTACGTCAGGTAGATATTAAAAATTCATTGTTCAGAAGAATTCAGTCATGTATTAAAAGGTAATTATTCAGGGTAAGTTGATCATGGATTATAAATAATTGTTCAAAGTACGTCAGTTGGATATTAAAAAGTCATTGTTCAGAGTAATTCAGTCATGTATTACAGAGTCATTGTTCAGAGTAAGTCATTCATGTATTACAAAGTCATTATTCAAAGTAAGTTAGTCATGTTTCACAAAGTGATTGTTCAGAGTAAGTCAGTAAGATATTACAAAGTCATTGTTCAGAGTAAGTCAATCATGTATTACAAAGTCATTGTCCAAAGTAATTCAGTCATGAATACAAAGTCATTGTTCAGAGTAAGTCAATCATGTATTACAAAGTGATTGTTCAGAGTAAGTCAGTCATATATTACAAAGTCATTATTCATAGTATGTTTGTCATGTATTGTAAAAGTCATTGTTCAGAGTAAGTTAGTCATAGATTACAAAACAATTATTCAGAGTACGTCAATAAGAGAATACAAAGTCATTGTTCAGAGTAAGTCAGTAAGATATTACATAGCCATTGTTCAGAGTAAGTCAAACATGTATTTCAAAATCATTGTTCAGAGTAATTCAATCATGGAATAGAAAGTGATTATACTGAGTATGTCTATAAGATATTATAAAGTCATTGTTTAGAGTAAGTGAATCATGTATTACAAATCATTGTTCAGCGTAAGTTAGTCATGTATTACAAAATCATTGTTCAGCGTAAGTCAGTCATGTATTAGAAAGGCATTGTTGTAAGTTAGTCATATATCACAAAGTCATTGTTCAGAGTAAGTTAGTCATATATCACAAAGTTATTGTTCAGAGTAAGTCTGTAAGATATTAAAAGTAACTGTTCAGAGTAAGTCAGTCATGTATTACAAAGTCATTGTTCATAGTATGTTAGTCATGTATTTTAAAAGTCATTGTTCAGTGTAAGTTAGTCATGGATTACAAAGTAATTATTCAGAGTACGTCAATATGATATTAAAAATTCATTGTTCAGAGTAATTCAGTCATGTATTACAAAGTCACTGTTCAGAGTAAGTCAGTCATGTATTACAAAGTTATTATTCAGAGTAAGTTAGTCATGTACTACAAAGCAATTGTTCAGAGTAATTCAGTCATATATCACAAAGTGATTGATCAGAGTAAGTCAGTATAATATTACAAAGTCATTTTTCAGAGTAAGTCAATCATGTTTTACAAAGTCATTGTTCAGAGTAAGTTAATCATGGATTACAAAGTAATTTTTCAGAGTAAGTCTGTAATGTATTAAAAGACATTATTCAAAGTAAGTCAGTCATGTATTATAACGTCCTTGTTCATAGTTTGTTAGTCTTGGATTGTAAAAGTCATTGTTCAGAGTAAGCTAGTCATGGATTACAAAGTAATTATTCTGAGTACGTCAATAACAGATTACAAAGTCATTCTCCATAGTAATTCAGTCATGTATTACAAAGTCACTGATCAGAGTAAGTTAGTGACGTATTACAAAGTCTTTGTTCAGAGTAAGTTAGTCATGTATTTCAAAGTCATTGTTCAGAGTAAATTAATCATGGATTACAAAGTAATTGTTCAGAGTACGTAAGTAAGATATTACAAAGTCATTGTTCAGAGTAAGTCAATCTTGTATTACAAAGCCATGATTCAGAGCAAGTCAGTCATGTATTACAAAGTAATTGTTCACAGTATGTTTGTCATGTATTGTAAAAGTCATTGTTCAGAGTAATTTAGTCATGGATTACAATGTAATTATTCAGAGTACGTCAATAAGAGATTACAAAGTCATTGTTCAGAGTAATTCAGTCATGTATTACAAAGTCACTGTTCAGAGTAAGTGAGTGATGTATTACAAAGTCATTGTTCATAGTATGTTTGTCATGTATTGTAAAAGTCATTGTTCAGAGTAAGTTAGTCATGGATTACAAAGTAATTATTCAGAGTACGTCAATAAGAGATTACAAAGTCAATGTTCAGAGTAATTCAGTCGTGTATCACAAAGTCACTGTTCAGAGTAAGCGAGTCATGTATTACAAAGTCATTGTTCATAGTATGTTTGTCATGTATTGTAAAAGTCTTTGTTCAGAGTAAGTTAGTCATGGATGAAAAAGTAATTATTCAGAGTAAGTTAGTTATGGATTACAAAGTAATTATTCAGAGTACGTCAATAAGAGATCACAAAGTCCTTGTTCAGAGTTATTCAGTCATGTTTTACAAACTCACTGTTCAGAGTAAGTTAATCATATATCACAAAGTCATTGTTCAGAGTAAGTTAGTCATATATCACAAAGTGATTGTTCAGAGTAAGTCTGTAATATATTAAACGTAATTGTTCAGAGTAAGTCTGTAATATATTAAACGTATTTTCAGAGTAAGTCAGTCTGTATTACAAAGTATTGTTCAGAGTAAGTTAGTCTTATACAAAGTGATTATTCAGAGTACGTCAATAAGAGATTACAAAGTCATTGTTCAGAGTAATTCAGTCATGTGTTACAAATTCACTGTTCAGAGTAAGTCTGTCATGTATTACAAAGTCATTGTTCAGAGTAATTCAGTCATGTATTACAAAGTCACTGTTCAGTTTAAGTCAGTCATGTATTACAAAGTCATTGTTCAGAGTAAGTCAGTAAGATATTACAAAGCAATTGTTCAGAGTAAGTTACTCATGTATTTCAAAGTCATTGTTCAGAGTAATTCAGTCATATATTACAAAGTCATATTTCATTGTACGTCAGTAAGATATTACAAAGTCATTGTTCAAAGTAAGTCAGTCATGTATTGCAAAGTCACTGTTCAGAGTAAGTCAGTAAGATATTACAAAGTCATTGTTCAGAGTAAGTCAATCATGTATTTTAAAGTCATTGTTCAGAGTAATTTAGTTACGGAATAGAAAGTGATTGTTCAGAATAATTCAGTCATGTATTACAAAGTCATTTTTCAGAGTAATTCGGTCATGTATTACAAAGTCGTTGTTCACTGACTGACGTACTTTTTGACTTACTCTGAACAATGAATTTGTAACAAATGACTGAATTACTCTGAAACAATGACTTTGTAATACATGACTGACTTACTCTGAACAATGACTTTGTAATTTCATGTATTACAAAGCAATTGTTCAGAGTAATTCTGTCATGTATTACAAATTCACTGTTTAGAGTAAGTCAGTCATGTATTACAAAGTTATTGTTTAGAGTAAGCTAGTCATG
>NW_013667172.1:191596-196888 GCF_000517525.1 Limulus polyphemus
CAGTCATGTATTACAAAGTCATTGTTTCAGGGTAATTCAGTCATTTATTACAAAGTCATTGTTCAGAGTAAGTCAATCATGTATTACAAAGCAATTGTTCAGAGTAATTCTGTCATGTATTACAAATTCACTGTTCAGAGTAAATCAGTCATGTATTACAAAGTTATTGCTTAGAGTAAGCCTGTCATGTATCACAAAGTGATTGTTCAGCCTAAGTCAGTAAGATAATAAAAAGTAATTGTTCAGAATAAGTCAGTAATGTATTACAAAGTGATTGTTCAGAGTAATTGAGTCATATGTCAGTCATATATTACAAAGTTATTGTTCAGAGTAAGTCAGTAAGATGTACAAAGTCATTGTTCAAAGTAAGTTTGTCATGGATTACAAAGTCACTGTTCAGAGGAAGTCAGTCATGTATTACAAAGTCATTATTCAGTGTAAGTTAGTCTTGTATCACAAAGTGATTGTTAGGAGTAAGTCAGTAATATATTAAAAAGTAATTGTTCAGAGTAATTCAGTTAGTATTACAACGTCATTGTTCAGATTACGTCATTTATTATACAGTGATTGTTCAGAAGACATCTTGTTTTTCGGAAGTTAAAATCTCTAAAAAAGCATTACCCCAAAACTGGATTGCAATTTGTTTCCACACATTAACATGGTGTTTCTGTTACTTGAGACCTTGAACTTTATGTAAACTTATTTAAATTATTCAAGACCAAATTTATTCCTGTTTAACTTTTATTTCTGTTAATTGAGTAGTATAATTTTTTTCTTTTGGTAAATAATTATTATAAATACCTATGGTTTTCAAATAAATTAGCAAAAAGCATATAATTAACAATTAATCTGTTACATGTCTTATAAATTAAATGTTGATAGTTTTGTTTGTATATTTTAGATATTCGCACAATGCTTCACAGGGACTACTTTAATTCCGATCGCTGCCCCTAATTTCATGTGATAAACTAAACGAATCTCAGTTAATGAGCAATATCTACCGCCAGACCTTGGGTTACTCTTGTTTAACCGAATATTTGGATATGGCCGTCAATCTTATTGCCCACTCACTGACCTAATGTTCAAAGCTCGTTTTCGTAGCGAATGGTCTGTAAACCTTTGGAAACACAGCCCGAGCACACTATCCATTAGGACACGCCCTGTTCAAATGGCAAAGTAAAAATATTCGACTCGTAATGTTGTAGCGAAAACACTTACGTTGTGTTACGTTGTGGTGACAGTTTTACAAATAAATCGTCACAAGTCACGCTATCTATTGAAAGTTGTGTATATATATATATAGCCACAGAATTAACTGAACGGTAAGGGGGCGTATACTCATTAATAACGTCATTTCTGACCGAATATATGGTTAAATTTTTTATGAAGTTTCAAGTTTGCGAAATGTTTTGATGAAAATCACATATAATCTTGACCATTATTATAATATTTTTTGAAATAAGGTTAATTTACAACGTTAATTATAACGTGTACAACCGTTGGACTTTCTGCACGTAGGCCTACAACTTTACGTGCAAGACGATCGTTGTTTCCTTCAGCTGCTACCTGGATTTTCATTCTTCCAATTAGTTTTGTTAATAGGATTACGCTCGTGAAAAAGTTGAGATTCGGCTTGTTTCTTTGTGTCTATGATTTAGGACTTTATTCACTAAATCCTGAAACACCGGCATTGTAATGTACTTAGAACATTTTGTGGTGAAGTGTTACCTTTATGTTCTTGATATTAGTAACTACTAATTAAATGTTCATATTGTGTGTCACTAGTTTTTATCGTGATAACTACACAAATAGAATCTGGCTATAATGTGTCACCAGTTTTTCTCGTGATAACAACATAAACAGTCTTGCTATTGTGTGTCACCAGTTTTTCTTGTGATAACTACACAAACAAAGTCTGGCTATAGTGTGTAACCAGTTTTTTTTCTTGTGATAACTACAAAAACAGTCTGGCTATTGTGTGTCACCAGTTTTTCTTGTGATAACTACACAAACAAAGTCTGACTATAGTGTGTAACCAGTTTTTCTCCTGATAACAACACAAACAGAGTCTTGCTATAATGTGTCACCAGTTTTTCTCGTGATAACAACACAAACAGTCTTGCTATTGTGTGTCACCAGTTTTTCTTGTGATAACTACACAAACAGAGTCTGGTTATTGTGTGTAACCAGTTTTTCTTGTGATAACTACACAAACAGTCTTGCTATTGTGTGTCACCAGTTTTTCTCGTGATAACTTAATAAACAGAGTCTGGCTATAATGTTTCACCAGTTCTTTTCGTGATACCTAAACAGTAGAGGAAGATCGGCAAAACGATAGAACATAAAAGAACATAAAGCACTAAACTATTAGAAAGTTACGAAAGTATAATTTCACTGTAAGAGGTATTGGTGTTGTTATCGTGGATCTGTTAGTATACCAGTAAAAGATGTGCACACTTGTATAATTTTACTGGAAAAGTTATTGGTGTTGTTAGCATGGACCTGATAGTATACCAGTGAAAGATGTGCACACTTGTATAATTTTACTGGAAAAGTTATTGGTGTTGTTAGCATGGACCTGATAGTATACCAGTAAAAGATGTGCACACTTGTATAATTTTACTGGAAAAGTTATTGGTGTTGTTAGCATGGACCTGATAGTATACCAGTGAAAGATGTGCACACTTGTATAATTTTACTGGAAAAGTTATTGGTGTTGTTATCATGGACCTGATAGTATACTAGTAAAAGATGTACACCCTTCTCGATGATTCATCTCATTTCCAAAAAATGGAAATTAACGGACACCATGTAATGAAACCTACACTCGTTTCACAGACACCTTGTATTGAAACTTACACCCCAAATTAATACAAAATAACCCTTTGTTAATGCAATCATACAGAAATTTGTATCCCATCGCCAAACGTTTCTCTTTTCAGCTGTGGGAGAGTTATAATATGATGGTCAATCCCACTATTTGTTGGTAAAGAGTAGCCCAAGAATCGGCAGTTGATGGTATCGACTAGCCGCCTTTCCTTTATTCTGTCACTTCTAAATTAGAGATAGCTAGCACAGATAGTCCTCTAGTAGCTTTTTGCAAATTCAACAGAGGAATGAAAAAAACATACAAAAATGGACTATTTAATCAAGAGAAATAACACAAAAACAAAGCTCTTTTACACCCCTGTGACATCAAAAATGCACTTTGAACTTAAAATGGAGTAAAGTAAAGTTACTCACACACAAAAAAAAACTATATTTACAAGAACATTTATACAAGGTACCTTGAATAAACTTTACATGTTTGCATATATATATATGTGTGTGTGTGTGTGTGTGTGCGCGCACACAAACACAAGTAAAGAAAAACGTTTTCAATAAAGAAAGTAAATGTACAAATGGCTGATATCAGTCCTTCAACAACAATACAAACAAGATAGCAAAGATGACATTTGCTTCATCCCTACATAATAGCACAGCCAAACAGTGTAATAGAATGTTAACAGACAAAAATAGGATAAATTAAACTCAACTGTGATTGCATAGTTATCTATATATTGCAGTTAATTCTTGCAGCCACTCTTTTTTTTATAAGAAACATACCTATCTAAAATATTTAAGAATTGATTTTTCCATATTTGATCACTATCTCCAACTAATTCAGAACCAAAGTTCATAACAGATAATTATTGTCTCATACCTTCAAAATTTGCTGTCTTGAAATCTGAAACCAAAATCTCATTATTCTTTAATAATCATTTTCACGCAGATGTTACCCAATTTCCACCATATCAACCACTTCCATGTTAAAAGTTAACAATAAATCTAAAATAGCATTGTTCCTATCAGGTTCCTTAACCAATTGTTGAAGAAAAACTTCCTGAAAGGTTTTTAAAAACCTGTCTCCCCCCATGGTTTGACTCTAACATTTCACAAAATATATGCCAGAAATTAAAATCTCCTATAATTATAACCTCATTAATAGTTGAATTATTTATCTCACTTTAGATTTCTCATTAATATCATCAGTTTTGTTTGGTGGTCTGTAACAAATTCCAACTAAACGTCTTCTCCCTTTATAACCACTAACAGAAATCTGAACAGATTCAACCTCATTGCTATTAGTTCTGATGTCCTCAACTTAAATAGGAAGTAACTCTTATTTTACATATAAAGTCACTCTTTCCTATCTTTTAAGTATTCTATCCCTTTTAAAATAGCCTATAAACCTGTATTTCAAAGAATTCCTGCCATTATAATTGTCTTCATTTATCCACGTTCAGTTGCTCCCATTATATCAAAATCCTCTATCCCAATAAGTGTTCTAAGGACACTCAATTTATTTCATATCTTCTAACAATACAATAATAAAAGTTTGGCTTACCATTAAAAACGAACTCTGTATTTTGTTTCGACTCTATATCCCTCTCTATAAATAAATATATTATTATTCCGACCCTCTCAACTGTCTAATAACAGCTTACAATTGAGTTAATAGCCCTTGTAAATAAGCCCTATTTAACTATAACCATCCATTCCAAAAACAAAGTTCCCTTTTCCCACTGAAGTGATCCCACAAATCCACCCAGCCAATCTGATCTTCCTTACATATTAACTTAAGCCTAGCATTCAGCTACAGTGACCTACTTATAATTTCATTTACACAGTTAAGGCTTGGCAATATCCCTGATAAGATATATCAAGTGACACCAAACAATACATTAATATACGCTAAACAATAGATAAAGAGATACTCAACAATATACGAAAAAAATACTATAATAAAAACGAATATACACTAAACCACAGATGAAGTAAAATTTAATTTAATAAAAAATAAAGAGGTACTAATCTAATAGATGAATAAACAATGGAATATAGATAAATAGATATGAATAATAGATGAATATAGAATAGATGTAGAGTTACTAAACTATAAATGAATAGATATTAACCAATGCAAAAGCTGACAATAAACAAGATATGGAAATACACCAAACAATAGATGAAAAACTGTATAACGACAATTAGAAGATATTAAATATGAAAGTAACACTCAGCCAGTATATCTATCTAAATACAATTTGAAACCAGTATATATATGATTCTATGTTATATATATATAACAAAGAATCAGTATATCCATATAAATTTCACGTGAACTCACTATATATATATATATATTTATTTATTTATTTAAATGCAATATCAAACCATTATATCTGTCTAAATAAAACATAAAACCGGTACATGTATCTAGATATGACGTCAAACCAGTTATAACTACAT
>NW_013667172.1:197081-201598 GCF_000517525.1 Limulus polyphemus
GATATGACGTCAAACCAGTTATAACTACATATGGTATATAATTAGTATTTAAAAAAAACAGCTATAACTACATAAGATATTTTACCAGTATGTCATATATATAACAAGTATGACATAAAACCAGCTATAATTACATACGATATATAACCAGTGTTTCATAAAACCAGCTATAACTACATAAGATATATATAACCAGTATGACCATCTATAACTACATATGGTATATAACCAGTGTGACCATCTATAACTACATATGGTATATAACCAGTATTTCATAAAAACAGGTACAACTACATAAGATATTTTACCAGTATGACGTCAAAACAGCTATAACTACATATGGTATATAACTAGTATTTCATAAAAACAGCTATAACTGCATAAGATATATAACCAGCATGTCATAAAACCAGCTATAACTACATAAGATATATAACCAGTGTGTCATAAAACCAGCTATAACGGCATAAGATATATATCCAGTATGTCATAAGACCAGCTATAACTACATAAGATATATAACCAGTATGTCATAAAACCAGCTATAACCACATAAGATATATAACCAGTGTGTCATAAAAACAGCTATAACTACGTAAGATATATAACCAGTATGTCATAAAACCAGCTATAACTACATAAGATATATAACCAGTGTGTCATAAAACCAGCTATAACTACGTAAGATATATAACCAGTATGTCATAAAACCAGCTATAACTACATACGATATATAACCAGTATGACGTAAAACCAGCTATAACTACATACGATATATAACCAGTGTGTTATAAAACCAGCTATAACTACATAAGTTATATAACCAGTGTGTTATAAAACCAGCTATAACTACATAAGTTATATAACCAGTATGACGTAAAACCAGCTACATTTTTTTACAATATAAAATCGATATATAATACTAATTGAATAAAATATATAACCATTACGACATGAAAACTGGCTATATCTAATCGAAATATGAAACCAGTCTTTACATCTTATTCAAATATGAAACAAATATAATATATAAACCATTCACGTGTAATTAATATAGGAAAATCCAGCTATAGCGTATGTAATTAGAATAATGTTAGAAGAAACTAGTGTGTGACTGTGTATTAAAAAGAAGCCTACACAACCAAATGGTATTCACCTCTGTCAATCTATATGAAAACGGTTAACATGATTGTTGACTCGTATTGCGTGATCTCTCCACACATGGCTTCTAAAGTAGCTTACATTCAGGATTTCAGATGATCAACGTTGCTAATCTGGAAAAGTTAGGTTTCTCCGATGCTTATGCCGGTCACTGCTCTACTTGTGCTGCTTGTCTCAGACTTTTCGATGAATGTGTCTCTAACCCAAGTGCACAACTTATTTCACTAACTACCAGCAGGTTGCGCTCACAGCAATAAAGAAATATAAAAAACAGAAGATGAAGGAATATCGGAATATTCTTAATAATTCCCAAAACCTCTTTTTTTTTTGCGATTGGTTTTCATTTCACACGAGACAACAAAATACTTCAAACACGGCTTTACCCTAACATATATATATGTGGTTAAGTAATGATGCTGTCTAATAATTTCACCCGAGACAACAAAATACTTCAAACACGGCTTTACCCTAACATATATACATGGTTATGTAATGATGCTGTCTAATAATTTCACCCGAGACAACAAAGTACTTCAAACACGGCTTTACCCTAACATATATACATGGTTATGTAATGATGCTGTCTAATAATTTCACCCGAGACAACAAAATACCCAAAACACGGCTTTACCTTAACATATATACATGGTTATGTAATGATGCTGTCTAATAATTTCACCCGAGACAACAAAATACTTCAAACACGGCTTTACCCTAACATATATACATGGTTATGTAATGATGCTGTCTAATAATTTCACACAATCCAACAAAATACATCAAACACGGCTTTACCCTAACATATATACATGGTTATGTAATGATGCTGTCTAATAATTTCACCCGAGACAACAAAATACTTCAAACACGGCTTTACCCTAACATATATACGTAGTTATGTAATGATGCAGTCTAATAATGTCACACAATCCAACAAAATACTTCAAACACGGTTTTACAGTAAAATATGCTAATATGTTGTTATTGTCATTGTTTTAGCGCAAAAGTACAAAATTGGCTACCTGCGCTCTGGCCACCGCGGAGTGTGGAACCTCGTATTTTAGTGTCGTAAGTCCGTAAATTTACCTCGGTCCCTCGTGGTTATGTAATGATGCTGTCTAATAATTTCAGATCCCTGAACTCTGTTGTTGTAATCCCAATTAAGTCTGAGATATTTCTCATCTAAACATATAGTTATTCTGTTTCGATGTAAAAACTTGAATTTATGAATAACTAAGAACATGTGGTTGAAGAACTTAAGAGAACCTTTCTTCACGAACCTTTACTGTAAAGACCTATTTGTGCAAGTCTAACAGCTACAAGCAAGTAAATACACATGCTTCATTTGTGTCTGTACGAACATCGTTGCTAATGGACTTTGTCAGGCAAGCCGCTCGTTAAGCAAAGTTGTGTGCTATCCTGTCTATAGAGTAACCACTACCTTTAAGAAACAGCAAAACTATGGCGATAATGATATAGTAATAGGAAAGTTAAGTTACTATGAATTTCTAAGATCTTCAGGATAATACATTGATATACCAAAACTGAAAAAAGTGAGGTACGAAGGGCATCTAAGATTACAGTACTTACCAAAATCACATTATCAATATTTTTACATACAGCTTTATAAATTATACTCTGGAATATCGTATGGTTTAAATATAAGTAAGACTCTTTAGTTATCTTTGATATTATCCTCTCCACATGAAACAGTAAGAAAACGGGCATTACAAGTGCATTTCCAGATTACATACTGTTTATATTTTTAAACTAAATCAAAGTTTCCGAAGATTATTTGCTAACAAACTCATGACCGGTAAAGAGTTGATTCTTAAAGGAACGAAGATCCATTTACAGGTTCCTAGTTTTCCTACAGCTTCTTCCACATGCTCCCAGTTTTTTTATTAGTTTATCTTCATGCTCCTAGTTTATCTTTAGCTATATTTACTGGTTCATAGGTTTCCGATGGCTCTATCTATAGGTTCCTACTTTTACTGCAGGTTTCTAGATTTCCGCACTATGTTTGCAGGTTCCTAGTTTTTCCATAGCTCTATCTAGAGGTTCTTAAGTATCTCATATATTTATCTACAGGTTCCTAATTTTCTCATAGAGTTATCTACAGGTTCCTAATTTTCTCATAGATTTATCTACAGGTTCCTAATTTTCTCATAGACTTATCTACAGGTTTCTAATTTTCCAATCGAGTTATCTGTAGGTTTCTAGTTTTCCTATAGGTCCATCTACGTGTTCCTAGTTTTTTTATAGCACTATCTACAGATTCCTAATTTTCCCATGGGTTTCTAGTTTTTATAGGTCCATCTACGTGTTCCTAATTTTCTCATAGGTCAATCTACGTGTTTTTAATTTTCCATAGCACTATCTTTACCCATAGATTTATCTATAGGTTTCTAGTTTTCTTATAGGGCCATCTACGTGTTTCTTGTTTTTTCATAGCACTATCTACAGATTCCTAATTTTCCCATAAATTTATCTACAGTTTCCTAATATTCCCATAGGTTTATCCATAGGTTTTTAGTTTTTTTATAGGTCCATCTACGTGTTCCTGGTTTTTTCATAGCACTATCTACATGTTCCTAATTTTCCCATAGATTTATCTATAGGTTTCTAGTTTTCCCATGTATTTATCTATGGGTTTCTAGTTTTCCCATAGACTAATCTACAGGTTCCTAATTTTCTCATAGGTCCATCTACGTGTTCCTAATTTTCCATAGCACTATCTACAGGTTCCTAATTTTCCCATAGATTTATCATAGGATTCTAGTTTTCCCATAGGTCCATCTACGTGTTCCTAGTTTTCCACGTTATTAGTTTCTTTTTAGTCTACCTCATACTACTAATTACTAATTTTCTCATAAATTCTTTGACAGGTTCCTAGTTTTTCCAATAGCTCGTTCTATGGGTTCTTAAACTTCCCTTCCCAAGATGATTTTACTTTATGTATAATAACCCTCATCAGATCTAGAAAAGTGTGAAAACTCCTTATCAATCTTTACTGTGAATTTGTAGAGGAATCCTAGTTATATGATAAGATTTTCTAAACAGCAGTGGTAAGAATTATCCCAGTGTTCTAAACAATAATGGTAAGAATTATCCCAATGTTCTAAACAATAGTGATAAGAATTATTCTAATGTTCTAAACAATAATGGTTAGAATTATCCCTATATTCTAAACAACAGTGGTAATCATTATCTCAATATTTTAAACAGTTGCGGTAAGAATTATTCCAGTGTTCTAAACAACAGTGCTAAGAATTATCCCAGTGTTCTAAATAGCAGTGCTAAGAATTATACAAGTGTTCTAAACAACTGCGGTAAGAATTATTCCAGTGTTCTAA
>NW_013667172.1:202435-214249 GCF_000517525.1 Limulus polyphemus
TAGAAGTGTGGAAAGAGTTTGCATGTCTACAGAAAGATAATAAGGAGTCTTCTTCTCCTACCCAAATGAAAAAAAAATGTCGTCTGTGTATCGTTTCCAAATGTTTGGTTTCTCTTTATAACTTTCCAACAGTCTCGTCTTTAAGTCTCCCATGAAAACATTGGCTTAGTTTGGTGCTATCTTGGTCCTTATAGCTGTGCTTTTTGTCTGAGTATAGAATTCATTATTAAATTCAAACCCGTTAAGTGTAAGAACTAGTTTAGCTAAGTCTACAATAGTCTGAGTGTTGGGTTTGTCAAGTTTCAAAAGGGAAGATTCAAGAGCTTTCAGGCCTTCATCGTGGGGAATGTTTGTGTAAAGAGAAGAAACGTCCACGGTGCAGAGAATAGTGTTTGGAGGTAATTTTCCGTTGTTGTTAATGTCAGAGATCATGTTCAAAAAATGGGTTGTGTCTTTAATATATGACGTCAAACACGGAGGGATATCTTTGATGTGATGGCCAACGTAAGCAGATAAGTTCTCGATGGGCATACCGCAATCGGAAATAATAGGACGACCGGGATTATTAGGTTTGTGTATCTTTGGTAACATGTAAAAGCCTCCTGGAACTGGGTGTTTAGGTGAAAGGAACTGTAAAGTTTCACGACTTATGTGTTAGTTTTTCTGTAAACTACATAGCTTGTTTTCAATTATTTAACAAATTCCGGGGTGGGGTCGAAATCTACTTTTTTATAGTAGTTTATGTCATTAAGTTGTCGTTAATATAGTCAGATTTGTCATGAATGACAATGACACCGCCCTTATCAGCTTGTTTAATAATGATGTCATTGCCATGTTTCAGTGAAATTAGAGCAGCATGTTCGTCGTAGGAGAGATTATTCCGTACTTTTAAGTCAGAGTTAATAGCTTGAATTACTTCATTCTCAATTGCAGTAATAAAGCTCTCTAAGTGTGGTTCTCTGTTGACTGGGGTGTCCAGGTGGATTTTTCTTTAAACTGTGTACCGATATCGTTTGCGTTAGTGATTTTATTGTGGAAAAATTTCCAAAGTCTTAATCTGCGTGCAAATTCTTGAAGGTTGGAAATAACTTCGAAAGCGATAAACAACAAGGAACAAACACATCATGGTCTTCCACATAAAAGTAAAGGATTATCTCACCAAAATCTTATTGTCTGTTCACAACGAAATAATAACTTTAAACAAGCCCCTACTGACGCTACCTGTGAATCGTTGACCAATAACTCAAATAGTACAAACTCACACGTTCAGTTGTCTCATAAAATAAACTCTACTCCTGACTCAGCTACTTCCTTGTCTGAGAGACCCAAACCCGAAAACACTTCCAATGTCGTAAATCTGCCCTCTAAAACATTAACTGAAACTCAACACAACCTTCTCAGTAAAGGTCTCAACTTTACTCCTACCCCTAAGAACATAGATGAGTGATTTTCGAATGACTTTTTTGTTTTGTTAATAAAAACATCAAGTTTATTTTGTTCAATAGTAGATTTGTGTTCTCGGAATTTATAATGGAAATGTTCTTATCAAGATCGGCTACTGTGGATTTGCAGAAGTCTCGTGTGAGCTTCATAAGTGCAGCTGAGGTGGAATGGGGGATTTTCTTTCATTGTAAACAAAATAGTTTGTCATTGGTCCCTGTGGTGACTGGTGGATTCAGATTGAGTGATTTAGGTATAGTTTGACACTGTAAATGCTGTTCTAAAACGTCAGTGTGGTTAATATATATCAGTCTCTTTTCGTTCAGTTTTCTAAGTCGTTTGAAAGTTTTGGTAGGGTTGAGATTAGAATACGATTGGGAAGTTGTAATGCAGGGAAGATTTAGTTTGAGGAGAGTGGAAGATTTTTCTATGGGACGTGAAGGTTAAGAGTTATCAGGTTTGGAACTTAGTGGAGGATTGCTAGGAATATAGAGGATACCAGAAGTAAGGTTGTTTTCAAAGTGTGCAGAAGATTCGACTTTTGGAAGGAGAAAAGTTTCAGAGATTGTGAAGTTTGGAAGGTCATCAGGCTCAGGGCTTACTAGAAAGTTATTAGGAATAAGAGTGGAAGCTGTAACTTCTGCATGAGTAAAGAATTTAGGAGAAGGGTTAAATGTAGACTTTGGAATAGTTCCCGGGGAAGTAGTGATAGAAATAGACTTTGGAAGTATAGAAGTGTGGCATACAGATGTATGTAAGTTGGGTTGAAAGATTGTGACTGAGGCAGGCTTCGTGGATCGGGTATCAGGTTTAGGGCTTAGGGAAAGGTTACTAGAAATAAAAGTAGAAGCTGTAACTTCAGCATAGGTTAGACATTTAGGTGAAGGGTTACAATTAGAGTTTGGGACAGTTCCAGGAGAAACATGGTTTGGAAGTGTAGTAGAGGTGTGGCATACAGATGTATGCTCTTCGGGTTGAGGGTTTTTTAATGAGATAGGAGTATGGGGAATAAAAGAGGTTGAAGGAGATTTAGGACTAAGGGTGTTTGGTTGGTTTACGCTGGAGTATTCAATATTAGTTTGTAGGCGAGGAAGAATATAGTTGGCAATAAAGAAGCAGAAATTACAACTAAGAAATGTCTCCTGCTTTCAAGTTTCAAGTTAGTGTTGTAAAGGAAAGACAAGCGTGGGTTACGTCGACATAGGTCATATGCGAGAGCGTTGAATTTGTCAATTTTGTAATTTAAAGTGTCAGTAGTACAGACGTGTCTTAGAAAGAGATCATTAGTATGCCTATTAACGTCACGGTAAATAACGCTTGAGAAACATACGCGAAGGTCAGTACAGAGAGTCAAAATATGTAAGTAAGGTTTGTAGGTCATTAAAACAGTTAATCCTACAAGTACAGGATCCTAGTTTCTGGAATTGCCTTAAGAGCTAGACAATACCTGGCCTGTACAGGTCTTTAATGGAAGTTATAAAAAATCATACTGAGGCTAACTTCGCATTGTATTTATGTTTTCTTGTAATAGATAAAGAACTGTGTTTTTTATGGGCGATAAAATGAATATTTAAATGGAAAAGCTAACAAAAACCAGTAAGAATTATGTTCTAATTAGAGTAAGCTAGTTATTGCCATGAAAATCAATAGCATGCAATTGTTATAAAATCTTTAAAACAAGCGATTTTTACTTCTTTTGAAAAATTATATTTACGGAGCAAAATTAGAAGATTTAGATAAAGTTTTCTTTGATTATTGTCCTGTAATGAATAGTGAATATTTATAGAATGTTACACATAGTTCGTTATATATTATGTTAACACTACAATAAATCTTGTTAACAACAACTGTAACACTAATAAACATAAGCTTAACATGAAGTTTCAGTCCATTAAATTAAGAGTTATTAATAACGTATTAATTGATTGTCATCCTGTACCAATAGTAAATGTTTATAGAATGTTGCACATAACTTGTTATATATTAGGTTGATGATAAACCACACTTAACAACTATTTATCTCGATACCCAAGGGAACAGTATGACAAATCACAACGGATTCCATTTCTCCACCAAGGACATTGACCACGACACGTATCCTGGTAGTTGTGCTGAGAACCACAGAGGAGGATGGTGGTATGGAAAATGTCATACCTCTAACTTAAATGGTCTTTACCTCAACGGACAACACCAGAGCTATGCTAATGGTGTGAACTGGTTGGCATGAAAAGGTTATCATTACATATATGTTTATGTAATCTATAGTACTAAATTTAATTAATTAAATATATATTTCAGTTGCTTACATTAATAGCTTTAATATATAACAATTATGTTAACTAAGCAGACTCAACCGTGTTAGGTGTTCTTGGGATAATGGCCGAAAACTTCTCTACTAACGAGGATACCCAAATGATGACATAAAGTGAACATAAAGGCATGTTTGTGATTTCCCTGTCACTCATAATTAAGACTCCTTATTATTATTGATAGTAATTTTTATAGAAGATTTTAGTGGTACGACCTGTTATATAAATGCATCTATTATTAGTTTAATTTAAAACTGACTTAATAAGTATTATATGTCTTAAGAATTAGATTAATTTGAAATTGACACAATAAACCTAATATTTTATAAGGGTTATCTTAATTTTAAACTAACACAATATATCTGATATGTCTTAAGGATTACTTTAGTTTAAAAATACCACTATATGTCTCAAATGTCTTAAGGATTAGCTTAATTTTAAAGTGACAGAATAAGTATTATATGTTTTAATAATTAGGTTAATATGAAATGACATAATAAGTCCTTTACTCCTAAGGATTATTTTAATTTGAAAGTGGCACAGTTAGTCTGATATATTATGTGGGTTATCTTAATTTAAAAGAGAAATAATAAATCTGATATATTATAAGGGTTAGCAGAATTTCAGAGTGAGATAATAAGTCTTGTATGTCTTAAAGATTAGCATAATTTAAAAGTGACATAATAAATCTGATATGTCTTAAGGATTAGCTTAGTTTGAAATAGTACAATAAGTCTGAAATATCTTTAGAATCAGCTTAATTTGAAAATGGCACAATAATTCCTATATGCCTTAAGGACTAGCATAATTTTGAAGTAACACAATAAATATTATACTTTATAATAGTTACCTTACTTTGAAAGTGACACAATAAAACTGATTTCTTATCAGGATTAGCTTTATTAGAAATTGGAACGGTAAGTTTTATATGTCTTAAGGATTATCTTAACTTGAAAGTGACAAAATAATTCTTATATGCCATAAGAAACAGCTTCATTTGAAAATGAAACAATAACTCTTACATGCCCTAAGGATTAGTTTAATATGAGAGTGTCATAATAAGTGTAATATTTAATAATGGTTATCTTAATTTGAAACTAATACAATATATCTGATATATCTTAAGGATTACTTTAGTTTAAAAATACCACTATATGTCTCAAATGTCTTAAGAATTGCCTTAATTTTAAGGCGGTACGATAACTCTTAGATTTTATAAGGATTAGTTTACTTTGAAAGAGGCATAATTGGTCTGATATATCCTGAGCAGTTCAAGAGTGCATTAAGTTGATTATGGTTGAAAATACGCAGCGATATATTGACGATCAGAACAAAAGGAAGAAGGATGTGTTTAGCAGAACAGAAGTTGCTTAATGGAGCAGGTCAGTAAAGGAGGTGCTAGACAAGATGGAATCCCGGTAAATCACGTGATAAGTAGGGCGTACCGTTTGTTATATGGATCAATACAAGAGATTAAACAGTGTTACATTCCACCAAACACTATCTTCTTTACCATTACTAAACTGTAATACATTCCACCAAACACTACCTTCTTTACCATTATTAAACTGTGTTACATTCCTCCAAATACTACCTTCTTTACCATTATTAAACTCTGTCACATTCCACCAAACACTATCTTCTTTACCAATATTAAACTGTGTTACTTTCAACCAAACAGTCCCTTCTTTACCATTATTAAACTGTGTTACTTCCTCCAAATACTACCTTCTTTACCATTATTAAACTCTGTTACATTCCACCAAACACTATCTTCTTTATCAATATTAAACTGTCTTACATTCTACCAAACACTACTTTCTTTACCATTATTATTCTCCTTATCAGAAAGAGACCAACATTTGAAAGACTCAAGCTCATGGTTATTTTATGTTCAATTTGTGCTAAATCAGTTTGAAATATCGATAAAGTCAGAAGAAGGTTTTGGATCAATGTATCTTACAACAGAATAAAGAATAGTAATTTGAAATGTGTTACAATGGGTCAGAAATGTAACATGACCTGAATTTTAGCTTTCAGAAATATTCTCAGAAGGGCCAGATCAGTGGCCAGTTTTATAAGTGACCATTTAAATCAAACTGAAAATGTATAGTTTATTTTTAAATTAATTTCAATGTGGCAAGAGTTCTCTTCAAAATATTTCTTTTTCCGAGTCGTTATTGAAAAGAAAAGTTGAAAATATGGTCAGTACATTTGTAGCATATAAGGAACATACATTAACGCTTGCTATGATATAATTAAACCACTTTTTCGAAAACTTTTCATAGGACTGTATAAATAACTGAGCCAGGGATACTCTCAATGTCCTCACTACAAAGAAGGAACACAACAAAAAACGGAATCATCAATGAAGCACTCATTGCTATAATATTCTATGTACTTCGCTTCCAATAGTAGCCTGCCATTGCTCAATAGAAATCATCCTCTCACGACGAGACAGCTGCAACTACATGTTATTTTAATACCTATATAGGTAACTATACACATATACATTTGTTATAGATTAATTTAACCTTAAAAAATCCTTGCTAATATTAACACTAGGCACACGTTTCGATAGTGAGTAACAGTAAAAACTTGGACAACTGTGGCCAAAACCTGCCAGTCAGCCAAAACCAATTACAAAGCTTTAATATTAGTAAATGCATGTGAATAAATTGTGGACACTAAACACACTCTCACATAGTGAATAATAGTGGAAAACAAACAAATTCTATGGTTATATAGCTAGCGTGAGCTACAGTGCCCACGAGTATATAATATAGGCTTATGTGTATGGAAGATAAACTTATGAATTAAACTTACAAACAATTTTTTTTTAGCTTGAACAAAGAAGTAATGGTTGTAAACAAACAATTAAAACTCGCTAGTATCGCGTGTTTACACCGGAAGCCAGTATAAGTTCTACCCATTGACACAGGCGATTTAAAATTTTACAAGGGAGGTGTGGTACAGGAGAAATAAAAAGCCAAGCACTTTACAGGAACTACTCGTCAGAATTCCAGGAAATATTGTACAAAAACAAAAGTAATGGTATTGTTTATCTTTGTAAAGTTTACAGAAAATTTAAAATCTAGATTCTGTTTTAGATGAAACCAGCCCTGTAGACCACAGAATTTAATATTTCAAGCCACAAACACTATTGTTAGTAGAGTGAACATGAAAGAGGAAGTGATATTAATTTCAGACCAAGATTTAGATGATGGCTGAGGTTTAAAATTAAAATTTGTATGGGCTAACTACAAATGTCTTAATGGTTTAAAGTCTCGAATATCTAATGTGTTACAATTGATGAGTTTGAGAGGGACCAGTTTTGTACACAATCATGTCATGTAAAAAGACTGTCAGTAGTGGCCGCATTTTTTCGGACGTGCATACTTACTTTTTCCTCACTACCGCAAGTCTCAATTCTTAAGAGCTTTAATCTTGCTATTGGTATAATACATCAAGTAACTTGTGTTCAATGATTGAAAAATGACGTCATCTATATTAATCATTCATAAACTATTGAAAATTTATTCTGTCTTGATTCAAAAATTTATTGAATAATTAGAATAAGACCACCAGTCGACAAATGTTACTTGGAATATCTTGAAGATTGTATATATACAATAGAGAGTGGATAAATTCTAAATACAACACAAGGTGAATTAATTCTAAATACACAATAGGGCGATTAATTCTAAATACACAATAGGGCGATTAATTCTAAATACACAATAGGGCGATTAATTCTAAACACACAATAGGGCGATTAATTCTAAACACACAATAGGACGATTAAAATAAGTTGCATTTGGAATTAATTTACTATATGTTGCATTTGGAATCAATCATCTATATATTGTAGTTAGAAGTTATTTTTAATATGTTGTGTTTAGAAGGTGATTAAATTCTAAATACAAAGTATTGAAAATTAATTCTAAATGCAAAATATAGTGGATTAATTCCAAATACAACATAGGATGGATTAATTTTAAACAGAACATATTGATGATTTAATTCTAAATACAACATATTGGTGATTAAATTCTAAATACAAGATACTGATGATTAATTATAAACACAATATATTGACGAGTTAATTTAAAATACAATATATTGACGAGTTAATTTAAAATACAATATATAGACGATTTAATTCTAAATATAACATATTGATATTTAGTTTTACATACAACATATAGTGGATTAATTCCAAATACAAGATATTCATGATTAATTATAAATACAACATATTGACGATTTAATTATAGATACAACAAAGAGTCGATTAATTCTAAATAGAACACATTGATGATTAATTATAAATACATCATACTGACTATTTATTTATAAATACAACATATTGACGATTTAATTATAGATACAACAAAGGGTCGATTAATTCTAAATAGAACATATTGATGATTAATTATAAATACATCATACTGACTATTTATTTATAAATACAACATATTGACGATTTAATTATAAATACATCATTTTATGGATTAATTCTAAATACAACATGGGGTCGATTAATTTTTAGTCGAAAATATTGAGGATTAATTGTAAATACACTATTACAAAATCCTTATACAGATAAGAGAATGAGTGATATTCTATTCTTAGAGAAGATTAACCTCTTATGGTAATTACATAAGTAATATTCCACACTCACAATTCAACTTCCATACTGTTGTTCTGTACCCATATACTAAAACATTTCTACTAATTACGATTCCAAACTGCCAGGATATACTGATAAACAGTATAGTAAACACATAGAATGAACAGTTAGACCTCGAGTCACTCAGATAACGTCGGTCATTACGTAAGATCAGCTATATCACACACCAGACAAGTGATCAGGACAAGTTTCCCTTTTCAACCTGTTGGTGTATAAATGATGTATTAGTTAAAAGGAGAACAGTAGGACATGGAACAAACAAGTAGATGTAGTATAATTAAAACATCTGCAGATTCAGTGAAATAAACTGAAGTAAAGCACAGCAAGAATCTGCAGGGGGCAGAAAAACAAATAATAGTAATATAATACAAGGATATGCAGGTGAACAGAAAATAAATTTAAGTCATTTAACATACAATTGTTATTCGTGTTTATAAGATTAAAGGAATTATATATACATATATATTACATCAAATTCTAAAATTCTTTTACAGAGAATAAACTAAACTCGAACAACAAACGAAAACTGATACACAGTAAAGACTTAATTATTTATTAAATATACTTTTGTGTAAAACTTTTGCTTTTAATACCTGCTGGAGAACAGACATCGACACAAGATGAGGACTGGAACAAGTAAAATTGTATATAACTATTTCAAATCTAACCAAAGCCTTTTGCAGTATCTCACAATTCTAGGTCACCTGTTTCAGTTGTAGATGTTCACAAAACGTTGACTAAGAGTTCAAGTCACATAAGATGTTTGTGTGTCAGATCACATATTACATTCAATTTAAGAAATATTGTATGATTTTAGAAAAATAAATATTGAAACATAATGAATATTTCGAAATAGAAAAGAAAAGTATAGTGAATAAAACGTGAAACTTCTACAGAATAATTGAAACAAAACTAATAACTTTTGTCAGTAAATCTGTTGAGAACATTGAACTGGTTCATATTTTCAATGTTATTTACATAGTTGTTGGAATATGTTAATATCACTTGTGTAAAAGTTTTGGTTTCAGTTTGTTCAAAAGAGTAGGGTTGTTTCAGGTCTATATATTTAAACTATCTACCATTGTTTTTATACTTTAGCTTACTTGAACTAGTTCTTATCGGGACTGTTCAGTGGCAAAAGGATTCCACTGCCTGTGGTTACCAGCTGTTACGTAATAGACAAAGGATGCCACCTGAGGATTACATAACTATTACATATTATGAAAATTATGCCAATACCCGAGAGTTACATAATTATTACAAAAAGGATGCTATCGTCTGAAAGTTATTTGACTGTTATATAATTGGTGTGATTGTCTTAGGGAAGGGTGACATCATGATTGCACAAAGTGGCACCAGAAGGTGCGACTGTCTTAGTAGACAGGTGATATCGTAGTTCAATACCAAACAGTCTATTACCATAGACATCTAGTGTTAGCAGGATTCTATAGGCGGACATAGTTACCAACGTTCTATAGGCGGACGATGTTATCAAGGTTCTACAGGCGGACGATGTTATCAAGATTCTATAGACGGACGATGTTACTAAGGTTCTATAGATGGATTGTGTTACCCTGATTCTATAGCCAGATACTGTTACCAAGGTTCTATTCTGTGATATTACATGACTCTATCATTGAATCATTAAGTGCCATGAATACCATAGTGGACGTTTTCAATATGGTGAGATCCTTTTAAGTTCTATTATTTCACGACAAAAAGTATGGTCTACAAGAAAAGACGTGTCTAATATTTTACATGAAATCAGCTTATAAAGATCGTTCATATAAATTCACATGAAAAAACAAAACATGTCAGACATTCACCCACGTGATTAAATTCATCACCAGAATCTGTTGATCAAAGATCATGCTTATTATAGATAAGTTAGTATTATTCATACCGTATAACATAATAATATAGTTTTACTTTTTACATATTAAATGTTAACAAACTTGTTATAAGATTTACTAAAATTATTTAAGTACATTGTAGCAACAAAAAACGACAAGTAGAGCAGTTAACTGCATTGTTATATTTTAAGTTACAGAGTCGAAAAAAATTGTGCATTGTATGCTAATCGTACAACGACTTTCTTCATTAAGGAAATGTCCGAATGCATAGCAGTAAGTTTGATAGTAATTTTCATTACAACATCTTTCAGACCATTTATTATGGGTTTCCAGTCAGAAGAAAGATAACATTTGGGCTGCGTACACTTTGCGAAGAACGTAGCTGCCGACGAGACTTTTCACGTAGAGCTAGAGTTCTTTGAGTTAGCTGTAAATGCAACACCTAAAGCCAAATACCTTAGTAAATAGTGGTTTGATCAAGTCGTTGTTCCATGAGATTATTTCAAAATGAACTGTTACTTACAGCTAATTCAGGCTTCTGAGAATATTATAGTTATTCGTAATGTAAGAACAATACAAATATTAGATATAAATATAGAACCAAAATTACAGCAGTTCTTACTTTACTGAAAGGTGTTAAATGTAGTATTTAGTAAAGGTGAGTGTAAATATAATATTTAAAAATTAATTATTGAACATGATGTTTTAAATGAAAATTGAAGAAACTTGTAAGTAAATATTTGGAAAGAATCTCAACTATCTCCTTATACGTGAATCATTAAATGTCAGTTTTTTTTTATGGGGGCGTGATTCTTTACAGTAGGTGTCTGTGACTTGTTGGTGATAAATTTCAACAATAAACGGACAGCACATAATCCTCTTGTTTTAGAATAATATATTCAAAGGAAGTCAAATGTATATACAAATGTTCGTTACCAAATTAATCACCACGGTTGTATCCAAAGCTTTAAATAATCGTCCTTTTTCGTGAAAAGTCCACACAGACGGGTTCAGCTATTTAAGAACACAATTGACAAGACAAACTGTTCTTTTCTACTCGTTATTGCGACACAATCTGAGATTATTACACTTTAAATGTTGCCACTATTCACTCTTTATGGCTAAACCTATTAAAACAGTCTAGATCTATTTGACTCTCACTAACTTTGTTTTACTTTCACTAACTTATTTACTTGTACAAACATGGTCACCTATATCAAAACACAAGGTAACATATCGTACGGCCAAACACCATGCAGGATACACCGTGTGTTATTAACAGTAATGATAGTTTAGCGATTTTACACTTTCTGCAGCTCTTACTGTGGTAATCCAAACTATCAAATAATTTGAGTGGATATTCTCTACTGGACTCTTACATGAAAAACCAAATTTCAAGGCGAATCATTAAGAAATACAAGAAATATAAAATATACAATTTTGATTGAATTACTTCCTTTTTTTTTTTTTTTCTTCACACCGAAAGTACGGAACTTTATTTGATAGAAAAACATACTTA
>NW_013667172.1:215230-221455 GCF_000517525.1 Limulus polyphemus
TTTTTTTTTTTTTTTTTTCTTCACACCGAAAGTACGGAACTTTATTTGATAGAAAAACATACTTATATTTGATGGATATCTTTTTCCAATTTGGTACACTGATAGATATTTACAACCTAAATATAAACCACATGTGCAAAGTTATTTAACAAAACCCGCTAAATTTTGATTAAAATGTTTGTGCATGCCTATGCATAATGTCACGTGATCTATCGGGATAAAATTTTTAATACAAATTTACCTACAAGTAAAAATGAACAGTTTTTAGTTTTTTGTCAGTTGGATTAAAGACGGCTGATTTAGAGCAGCAAAACTATAGGGTGAAAGCACGTGCAGATACATAAGGATTGGTTTAGCCAAGCAAACTAGATTAACAGTTTCTAGCTTAAGTTTTCAAAAGAATCACACGGGTGGACGGTTGTTATTCATTGTCAACTTTTAAACACAAATTTGCTAAATATTATAAAATTCTACTAATTAGAGATCATTTAGAGTCACGTGATATTAGATTAAAGCAATTAGCATAAATAATGGTACTTGATACGGCTGTACCGAGTGCATGTGGGTGATGACAAGAAACTGTTAATCTAGATTCCACGCCTTTCTAAAAAAAGAAAGATATTAACGCTGTTATAGAGAGGATAAACTACCATCGTATATTTTTAAGAATCTGGTTCATTCTGTAAAGTATAGGTGTGTTTCGAATAATATAATTGCGATCCAAAAGCTAATGTTGGTTAGTTTTGAAGTGTCACTTTCTTACTTGCTGTGGTTTTTTGTTATGTTTTGTTTTGTTTTCGTGACAGGAATTTAATTTTTAAAGGAAAGAAACTTTCCTCGACTGAGGTGGTCAGGGATATTATTTTGCCCCGCTCGCGGTATTTTTTTTTTTTCTTCTTCTTGTTATATTCGTGAGTTGACGCTGTATAGTAGTTAGGGTTTTACTATGGACGCGCGCGCTGAAAGATGATGGCACCATAGTTCCACAAATTGTCACCAGAGGAAGTGTTTTTTAGGGACGCGTTGCTAAGTCGCTATGACAGGCGGACATGACGCCATAATTCCATTGAACCAGCATAACATATCTCAACATGACTATATTTAATCATTAATTCATTAAATTTGCTGTCCTAAATGTCCTACAATAATTAATACTTACTGTTTGATGTCTCAAAATAAATACATTTAATCGGTTTAAATCACCAATTTATTAATTAAATAAATCATTTATAATTAAATCATCTTAAAAAGGAAACTTAACGCTAATTCATTGGTTAATTAAATTATTTATAATTAAATTGTCTTAAAAAGGATGCTTAACGTCAATTAATTAGTTAATTAAAATATTTATATTGAAATTGTCTTAAAACGGACGCTCTACACTAATTCATTAATTAATTAAATTATTTATAATAAATCATCACAAAAATGACGCTCTACACTAATTAATTAAATTATTTATAATTAAATCATTCTAAAAAGAATGCTTAACACTAATTGATTAGTTAAATAAATCATTTGTAATTATCACTAAATTATTAATTACATTTTCTGACCACTTATATTTTCTAAATGGACGATATTATGCATTAATTAAAACTTACACTTTCACTAGTTTGACATTATGCTATAACTTGAAAAATAAATGTTTATTAAATATCCTGCAATAATTAAACTAACGCTTTTAGTAATTTGACTTTATAACTTGACAAAGTATTATTTTTAAAACATGATACTTTGTAGTTTTATCATATATTTTACAAAGGTGGGCTCTGTACTTCCACTTATGATCAATGTCTATATTTAATTACCATTATTTTAACGACTGTCCACAGGGCTTTTTACTATGTCTACTGTTCTCAAAGCTACTATGTTTACTGTTCTCAAACCTACTATGTCTACTGTTCTCAAAACTACTATGTCTACTGTTCTCAAACCTACTATGTTTACTGTTCTCAAAACTACTATGTCTACTGTTCTCAAACCTACTATGTCTACTGTTCTCAAACCTACTATGTCTACTGTTCTCAAACCTACTAAGTCTACTGTTCTCAATCCTGCTATGTCTACTGTTCTCAATCCTGCTATATCCACTCAGTCTAAAGTTCTCCTAAAACAGCATACCATTTTTATATTTCAGATGTTATTCATTACGTATTAATTGATTATCGTACTGCTTATAGAATGATATACACAATATGTGATGTATTACGTTAAAGATAAACCTTTTATTTCCTTAACCAAGGGGACAGTATGACGTACCACAACAGGTATTCTGGTAGTTGTGCTGAGAACCTCAAAGGAGGATGAAGACATAAATATCTTCCAGCATACCAAGTGTATTGTGAACGTCTGAACAACAGCTGGCTACAACGTTAAGTATAATATTCAGCTTTTGGTCATGACACCACACTTACATTGGTTGGCTACATTCCTACTGAATACGTTTGACTAGACCCTTATATTTACCTTGCATGTTTCCGCCTCCATCTTAGCACTGGTCTACAATCCTGGGTCTTTCAAAAGACATATTCTGGTAGTTGTGTATAGTCATATAAAGGAGGATGGTGGTATGGACAATGTCATTATTCTAACTTAAATGGACAATTACCTGAATGAACAAAACGTGAACTACGCTAATGGTGTGAACTGGAAAACATGTAAAAGTTATCATTACTGTATCCTGGAAGTGTTAATCATAGTTCTACCCCTTAACTTTGAGATTTCTACAAATAACAGTATTATTCCGATGTAAAACACAAATTTATCTTTTCGGGAATTGTTAGGAATTTTCTAGTTGTGAACAAATTATGATCAAAAGGTGATAAATCATGATGTGAAAATGAATTTATTTTAGTTAAATTTGCCTATATTAAGGAATAGTTACTATTGGTTATGTTCTGCTAAAGTTGATTCATTAAAGTTTCGTCTTTCTATAGTTAAATTATGCCCTTTACGTTTAATTTTTTTATTTGTGTATTTCAGCTACTTAAGATAACTTTATATTATTTACTTGAACATATACGTCTAATATTAGAGTGATGCCTAGCAAACAATAAAATCTTACCACTTCCACCACTAAAAGGAAACATTTTTAACAATGTTTGCTACACTACGTAGACCAACGAATACATTAAATGTGATTATTTCAGTTAGTTAACAATGTATAAATTTGTTAACTAAGTCTTTCTTTCTCATGTACCAATTCCTTGTAGTCAAGTTGGTGTTTCCTTATGTAAACTACAGAATACAGTTTGTAACTGAGACTATAAACATTAAATATCAGGAACCACAAAGAAAGCAACGTATTCTTAAAATACTGACACCATTGTTAAAAGACCAATTTATAATTAATTAGTTTTCGTGTTGTTTTTTTTTTTACTGGTTTACGTTTAATCATTAACTTGACTTAATTATGGAAACCTTCATAAATTAAATAGAAATTGTAAAATATTCCTAATTTTTATGAGAAATTTATATATTTCGAAATCATTTCAATTTATTACATCTAAAAGCATTTTTACCAGACGTTTCTACTTACAAATAAAAATATTTCAACACCAGTATAAATATGAATAAGTTCAAAACATAAAAGTCTACATAAATTAAAATATATATGTTAAATGATTGTAACTTCAACACGCTGATTTTCATGAAATAATATATACAAATGACAGTATATAAAACGTTATAATCTAGGACAAGCCAACGTTCAATATGACGAAAGGATTCTACTTTTATGTTCACAAGTTGATGATATATATATCATTCATTATACTAGTTTTTATCAAAAGCTGACAACATTGTTTATCAACTTGTATAACCTAAAAAATCAATTCTATAAAAGACTTAATCATAAATAAAGATTATCCATTACAAACTGATAACCAGATAATTATGATGTAAGCAATTTATTGTATTATCACACCCTCTAGGTGTTTAGAACTCCTGCGTGAAACGTTAGATAAATTTACATGAACGTAGCTAAATAAATATATATACATTATTTCCTATTTTATGGTAAGATAAAGTGTTTCCCAACAGCTATTCCTCTAAGAAATGTATGTCATTTTTCTATATAGTTTTATAATTTATCGTTTTTTCAGATTACAATACTTGTGTCTTCCTTATAATTTCAAAAATCGCTACAACTTTCAACAATGCATAAGTTGTAGATTAGTTTCCAATTTTTTTAACGATTGTTTAAACAACATACAAACATATAACTAACAATAAGTAATTCACTAATATCTTAGATGTCCAACAACTGCAGTATTCAAACATTGAAAGGGCCCTACAGAAATGAAACAATTAACAATATCAGAACTCAAGAGGTTAAGATGTTTTAACCTACTTGAATAATTGTAATCTGAGACCTTAGAAAAACAATTAAAAACTTTCAACATACAGAAAACTTAGAGAACATTGTTGCATAAAAAAAGTTTTACAAATTATTTTAAAAACACTAGATTATATTTCTTCTTGGTTTAAAGTTTAGTTTGTTAAGGTTTATTTAGAAGTCTGGATAATATCAGTAATGGATGTGGAGTTTGACCACGTGACTCTGAAACACGTGATTAGATCCAGAACACAAGTTAAAATGACCGAAGTTCAGAGTTTGACAAAGACTTCTGTTATTTCAAGATTTTACTGTTTGAGAATAAAACGTCATCTGTTCCCAATGGCAGTTATACCAACGAAAGTTTATTTTAAAAGGTAAGTTTAATTTAGCATTTTTGGCAGTTTATGAATATTGTCTATTATCGAAAGTATTTGAATTCTTTATATAAATCATGTTGTGTTGTGACTAATTAAATGTTAACTTTGTTTAATCAATTGGTCATTCTACCAAACGATTAAGTATTACAATAAATCTATGTCATTTCAGGAAGGTTTGTTTGTTTTCTTGTTATACACAAAGATGTATCTTTAAATAATTGCGGTTTAAGAAGTTTAATTAGTATGTTTATTTAAATACTGTTTCATTATAAACTGTGAGTGATACACTCCTATATCATGTAACTCTACTGGTCACGGTAATTACAATATTGTAGTTTACATACGTGTAAAACAAGAAGACCAAGGATATATCAGTTTTAATCCTGTTATTTTCCAATATACATAGGTGAGAAACGATATGCCATGTTTGTATATCTAAATAACTTACTTTATTTTAATACATTAACTTAAACTAACCTTAACTAGGTTCTTAATGTCAAACAGTGTTATCGTCTAATAAAACTTTCATGAACAAAAGTCGGATATCTAAAATAAAATTAAAAGTCAAAATTAAATATTGATTGTATGAAGTTTATGTCAGAGCTACGTTCAGTAAAAGTTTCATATTTTGTAGTTGGTTTATATTATTTACCACAAAGGCTCTGTTTTTCCATAATATCGTCCAGGTTACCTACTTTTTTATATTTTGTAAATTGTTCTGTATTAGGCCTGTCATAAAATGTTATACAACTTTTTTTCTATTTTACAGTAAGAAGAAAAAATATGTATTTAAAAATCATGACATTCTTCTTTATTTGGTTTGTTTACTGGGCTGATCCAAGTTTTGAATCAGAGACAGTCCAGAAACAGTGTGAAGAGACGTCAATAACCGGAATAGTTGCGTCCATCGACGTCCTGGTTTCTCTTGCCAAAGAAAACCTGAAAACCAGATGTAAAAGTTCACAGAAAGTTTATCTAGAGGGGTAAATCTTTTTTGTTTACTGTTGACTGTTGTTAGAGTTAATTAAATTAAAGAACCATATACATTACCCTGTGAATAACAAATCTGTCAGGATAATCATCTAGTCGAAAGATTTTCTGTCAGTTTTAACATTGGTAAGATAATGTTAGGACAGCGGAGTTCACGTGACGCTAATAACTCGTAATGCGCTTCTAGGACGTTCATATCCCTTCCTGAAGTCTCAAGAGGTTACTAGATGTACGGTATTCTTGCATATAAGACCACCAAGAACTGACGGCAACAATGTAGTTGAATTGCAGACAGAGATAGAGACGGACAGTTGGGTCGAGCGCGTGAGTCGTTTGTTGTGAATTGTAACGTTGTTTAAGTTATAGCGTGACCGTTGAAATTAAGTGTATTGCAAAGTTATATTGAGAAAGAATAAACCAGTATTATTTAAGAAAGGACTTGTGTCGCTAAAGTTTCATCGGAAAGAAACATTACGGGAAATTAACTAACGACTAGATTGTTTGTTTGTTTGTTTG
>NW_013667172.1:222281-223118 GCF_000517525.1 Limulus polyphemus
GGCAAACAGTTATACCGAGAAAGTTACAGGAAGTTGTACTGCATCAATTCCATGATACTTTAACAGTAGGACATCTCGGAATTAAGAAGACATTAAGTCACCTACGACAAAAATTTTACTGGATAGGTATGAGGCAAGATGTGGAAGAATGGTGCAGGACATGCAGTACATGTTGTGCTAAAAAGGGACCCAAGCATAAGGGACGTGCTCCAATGAAGTTATATCAAGTTGGCACACCAATGGAAAGAGTAGCCATCGACATTGCTGGTCCTCTGCCCCAAACTCGTGCTGGAAATAGGTACATTTGTGTGGTGATGGATTATTTCCCCAAGTGGCCTGGGGCATATGTAATACCAAATCAGGAAGTTACAACTGTAGCTTTGGTTATTAGTGATTTCTTCTTCAGATTTGGTATGCCATATGAACTGCATTCAGATCAAGGCCATAACTTCGAATCAGCTGTATTCCAAGAATGCTGCAAGTTGTTTGGCATCCGAAAGACCAGGACAACGCCACTTCACCCATAGTCCGATAGGATGGTAGAAAAGTACAACTGGACAATGGGACAAGAATTGGCAAAGTTTTCTAATACTCGCCAAAATGACTGGGATGTCTTACTCCCTCCACTTTTGATGGCTTATAGGACAGTAGAGCATGAAGCCACTGGATACACTCCAGCAAAGTTAATGTTTGGTCGGGAACTTCGGTTGCCAGTGGATCTGTTAACAGGATTCCCACCTTATGAAGAGTTGCCTGAAAATGTGTCAGAGTTTGTGAAAGTGTTATTGGAAAGGATGGATGATATTCACCTCCAAGTGCGTTCAAACTTGAAAACGT
>NW_013667172.1:224135-226416 GCF_000517525.1 Limulus polyphemus
GTATTGCAAAGTTGTATTGAGAAAGAATAAACTAGTATTATTTAAGAAAGGACTTGTGTCGCTAAAGTTTCATCGGAAAGAAATTATACAGGAGATTAACTAACGACCAGAGACGTAACAATAATACAAAAATGATAAAAAGTTTGTTTGTTTGAAATTAAGCACAAAGCTACACAATGGGCTATCTGTGCTCTGCCCACCACGGGTATCAAAACGCGGTTTCTAGCGTTGTAAGTCCGCAGACATACCGCTGTGCCACTGGGGGCATGATAAAAAGAAAAAAATATAATGTTATTATTCTGACTTGTTTAATGATGGTATTAGTACATATGAAGGATGTTCAACTGTACAAAATGAGTATTATTGTTGAATTCACCTGTTTAATAACAGTATTGTTTAATATATGGAATTTCTGTTCAGGAACGTTTTTAGTCCATTCTTTGATAAATAAACATAAGACTAACTAAATTTTAGTTCTTTTTTTTTCTTTTTCTGTTGCTATGAGACAAACAAAATTCATATTTGTAATTATAAATAATTGGTTTGGTTTGTTATGAATTTCGCGCAAATCTACACGGGGCTATATGCGCTAGCCATCCCTTATTTAGCAGTGAAAGACTAGAGTATAGGCACCTAGTCATCACCACTCATCGTCAACTCTTGGGTTACTCTTTTACCAACGAATAGTGGGATTGACCGGTAAATTATAACGCCTTCCGAGCTGAAAGGGTTAGTATGTTTAGTGGGACTGGGATTCGAATCCGCGACCAGTAGGTCGCGAGTCGAGTGCCATATTCGTTTGTAAATGAAACGTTAGTATTGTAAATTTAATAAATTAATGTTAAGATTTAATTCGTGTTGATGAGCTAAAAACAAAATAAAATATTCTAAAAATAGTATTATGATAAAAATTAAAATAATAAGTAAATAGATAAAATATATAGTCTATGTTTGTAAATATTTATATTGAGGAAATTGGTGACTATAGTTGTTTCAAAATAACATCCAGGACAATAAATAAATTGTTCTCATTGTTCTACGTAATATTTTCTGGATAATATCACCTGTACCAACCGTATAGTACACACTGTACCAATTGTATAATAACTTGTGGTATGTATGCATGAATCTATAAATATGTATAAAGTATACATAATTTAGTATTCGTTCTACACTATTTACAATGAGATATATATATATATGTATATTAACTTAAGGAATGATTATTACTGAATAAAACTACGTTACACCTGTGGATGGTTCACAGTTTTACCAATTACCAAATGTATAGACAGCATCTGTAAATTACATTTCAAAACAAGTTATTTAAACATTTATATATATATATATGTCGAACCTAACCTAGCTAAGGTAAAGTTTATGTTTTCTATCTGAGAAACACATCTGTTCCATCAAGAGACAGACTAGACATGTCCACCTTCTTCTCCTGGACCAACAGATTGTGCTGATGTTCTGCTTAATGGACATCGTGCTAGTGGAGCATACCGTATCTGACCCAAGTCATGGACGACTACTGGAAGTTTCTATGTTTACTGTTACATGGATGCTGATGGAGGAGGCTGGGTGGTAAGTAACGTTTATTATAGATAATATCATATAAAACTATTGTATGTAAAAACACTTGTAATAAGTTTAATTATTACAGTAAACTTACAAGTTCTTCATTGTATGTATCTAAGGTAATCCAAAGAAGAGGAAATCACGGATACCCAAAGGATTACTTTTTCAAAACTTGGGCTGATTACAAAGTAGGATTTTGAGATCTTCAGAAGTAGTTCTGGCTAGGTAGATTCTGATTAAAGTTTTTAAACAGATGGGGTTAAAGGTATAGGAGTTCTGGGTAGTTAGACTGTGATAAGTCTTTTGAATACATTGTTTAGAGATACAAGATATAGGATAAAAATTATTGTTACTTTAAGGTTGGTCTAACAATATGTGGTAAAGACGTAAATAATTTTGTATGTTCTTACAAAGTCTTTGTTTGATAACCAATAGGATTATCTTAATCCTTAAACCTTTTCTCACTCTACGAAACACTAGTTTGTTGTAACGTTTTGATATTTTGTTTGTAGTGATCTCCTTTATGGAACTGGGAAACATTTAAAAATAATCCTATATGATTTAAACATTTCCCTTCATATATTATGAAGTACGTTTTGTGTACAAACAAAACTTTTCATTATTAATATTTAGGAAACGATCGGATCTTCGTTCTAACAAATCAAGGAAACTAGTCAATTAGGTTTGATTTAAAGGATAA
>NW_013667172.1:227416-228289 GCF_000517525.1 Limulus polyphemus
AAAACTTTTCATTATTAATATTTAGGAAACGATCGGATCTTCGTTCTAACAAATCAAGGAAACTAGTCAATTAGGTTTGATTTAAAGGATAAAGACGGAAACGAGAGGCCCGCCATCTACCGGGAGTTTTGGATAGAAAACGAAGACTACTTGTATAGATTACATGTCAGTAATTACTCAGGTGACGCAGGTAATCAAAGTTCACTTTTTAATCTAATTTATTACTTTATTATTATTATATCGAATACAACTCTTTCAAGTTATCATTTCAAAACAATTTAGTAGGAATATTTAAAATGTCTGATAATGAATAAATTGTGACCAACTCTTTACGTCAGATTTAAACACTTGACCATTAGATCTTCTTCTTACTTGTGTACCATGCGTACCGAAAGATAGAAGTCATTAATTTGAAAAAACAACAACAAAGAAACTTAAATATAAAGAACACAGTAACATAAGAGAAACGTGTACCAACTATTCAAATTAAAAATAAGCATACGATAAAATTAAACCAATTACTTATATATAAAGTATGATAATCAGACGGTGAATAATAAACCTCCTATGTAAGTTTAAACAGACCATTAGGACTGACAAATCACTTTACTATTAATAAAACAAGTTTATAATTAGTTATGAAGTGCTTTATGATTTGGTTGATATAGTTATTTAATAGTTTTATATTTTATTAATAATTTTTTGTATTACTGAAACTATCCAGAAAGATAATTAAATATTTTTTAGTAACTACTGTCGTAAGCTGTCTTGTACCTGAGGTATTACTATCTTAAGACTGTTTTGTACCTTATGTATTACTGTCCTAATCTGTTTTGTATCTGATGTATTACTGTCTTAAAACTGATTCATAAT
>NW_013667172.1:229333-230413 GCF_000517525.1 Limulus polyphemus
ATATTGGACGTGAAGGAGGGAGCAAGTTGCACGTGGGGAAAAAAACGCGCCTGATTTAAATGTCACACCTGAACGCTCACATCCTTTTAATTATGTTTGAAACTATGAACATTGCTCAACATCATGAAAATTAAACCTTATTTTCAATAAGCAATCCTGAAAAATATTTGGGGGTGCTTAACTTTTTTTCAGGTGTATATATATTAAAAACACGGAAATATCAAAAACATTTCTAATACTGACGTTTCGGAACTTCTTTAAATTACATCATCAGCGTTAATATCTTCAAAAAGTTAGATCATAATACTGGAACTACAAAAAAACACCATTAGCATTGAACGAGTTTTTGTATTCATTTGGAAGTTTAGAAACAACAAATTTAACGTATAACACTATAATGGAATGTACGACAAAACGTGTTTAATAAGTAATATTGTTAATAGAAACTATTATAGAGAAAGTGTTAGATATAAATATAAACACTGTATCTTTAAAATAATAATAAATATCAAATAAACCAATGAGAATCCTGAATTAATTACATTAATGACAACAGGGAGGTGTTGATGTCATTATTTAGTGTAGGGTGATCACTGAAAACAGAGAGGCTTTCCTTAATAAAGAGTTCATAATCTGTGGTTCTGGAGTCGAGAATTTTAAAGTTTTCTAGATGTATGGGGTGGTTGTTATTGTCACTGTACAACCGGATACAAGATTGAAGTATAGGTTGGTTGTTATTCTTACTGTACAACCGGATACAAGACTGAAGTATGGGGTGGTTGTTATTCGCACTGTACAACTGGATACAAGACTGAAGTATGGGGTGGTTGTTATTCTCACTGTACAACTGGATACAAGACTCTGGTGGATTACTTAGCTTATATCCACTTCATGCTGAAATTCTCATGTGCTCGTGTTGTTACGTATTACAATTTCGAATGGTCTGAAACCGATCTAGATGATAATTTAAATCTAGTAGTTAAATAAATGCTGATATATCTCCAATCTATGACATTTGCCTACAAGATTGATACACGGTTTTCTTTTTTAATACAAATATGTTTTAATATACAAACAACA
>NW_013667172.1:231350-239433 GCF_000517525.1 Limulus polyphemus
ATTGTGAGTCGAGCGCCTTATCCACCTGGCCATGCCGGGCACCATGATGAGCGAGTTAATTTCGAGATGACGTAGGTATAATTCACTTAACAGGGAGCTAGCTAGCCCTGTAGTCTCGCTGGTCACACGAAGATTACAGGTCGTGTTTCCACCGTTTACATTAGGTAATGTTTTCGAAAAAATACTAATGTCCGATGTAAATCCACTGAAGTTAAATGATTTGTAATGTTTGAAATTTATAAATGTTCTTGGTCAAATATCTCAAGTTCCCGATTAATAAGCGTTACAACAATCACAGTTATAGCTTCCGAAGTTTATAGCACATTTACTATACCATATTAATAATAGATACTTTTTTTGGCATGTCGCGTTGGTTATATTGATAGGCGTGTAGAGAGTTTCTCGAAAATTCAGATTACGTAACAATACTAACACGCTACACTAGAGTTTACGTACACAAGTATATTGTTGATTCTTACACTCGAGAATCTTCTTCAACTTTAGACAATAAGCGGAAGTTTCACAATACATATTCATCAGTATCAGTTATATACATTTGTAAATATAAATTTAATTCAAGCAGACATCGATATTAAAATAAATATCTAATAATTTATTGGTAAAGTGTAGTTTTACCAATACATGTAGCTTTACAGCTAACACAAGTGTATTCATATACGTCCCACGAGCGCATAGGAATGGGTAGAGTCTTTGGTTTTAAATATATTTTTTATTCTAAATGTTGACGTAAATATTAAACGTAGTTGAATTTGTGGGTAATATGTTTTGATTATTTTTTGAATTTAATATTTGAGTTTAAAACTTTGTTTGCCAATGAAAAGAATGATAAAAACTAGTGGATATTTTGAGATGGTGTGTAGCTTTTTGGCAGGTTCTATTTTATTTCTTAAAAATTTTCGTGTGATAGAGTGTAAGAAATTAAGGGGATAACCAATACTTTGTGAATAAAGACTGAATACCAAAGCTGGCCATAACTAATTCAGTCCTTATTCACTAACATCCCACTTGAGGACACAATTAAAACTAGTAAACAGTTATTCCCTACTAAAAATGCCCTAACCAACAAAAATTCGAACAGCTTCTTAAATTGGCCCTCAAGGATAATCACTTTGTCTGAAAATGGCACACGTTTTATCGTAAATTCCATTATATTGTTGCCGTTTAAATCTGTTCTTTGTAAACTGAATACGAAAACTCACTCTATGCTAATGTCTTAGGACTGTTATGTACCCTGTGTACTTTTGTTCTAATCTGTTTTGTACCCTATGTATTTCTGTTCTAATCTGTTTTGTACCCTCAGCTTCAGCTATTATCTGAAGAATGCTCTCAACTATTTTATTTATCTGTCATAATCAGTGTCTATTTAGTGTCATTAGACGTTATAAACCTACCTTACCTTTCTTGCAGACGAATATCATTATTACCGTGATTTTATGGTTAATCTAAAAGATTCTTTGTCAATGTTTTAATGGAATTGCAAGGTGTATTTTGTATGGAGTTTTGGTTAACAATATATCATATCTCTTGTCTTACACGTTTTTTTTGTTTTTTTTCAGACTCTGTAATGTCCTAAACCTGATGTGACCTACAAGTGTTTGTTATCCATATCTTTAGTTCTGTATCTTGAACAAATCGTTATTATATAATATTAAGCAAATTTTTGACTTATTACACATTTGTGTAATAAAAGATTTATAAAAGTTGATTTCTTGATGTCCTGTTCCTGACTAATACCACAGGAGACGGGTTCAGTGGACACAATGGGTATAGTTTTTCTACAAAGTACAAATATAATGACATTTATGAAACAAGCTGTGCCCAAAGATTTAAGGGAGCTTGGTGGTATAGCAAGTGTCACAGTTCCAACCTTAATGGACTCTACCTGAACGGTGAACACGAGAGTATTGCTGATGGTGTGGAATGAAGTAAATAGAAAGGACAGAAATACTCACTTCCAGATGTGTATATGAAGATACGACCTGTGTACTAAGACCATTATAATACGTTAGGAACAACAAATGTTTTGGAGACTACTTTAATTCTTGTGTTACTAACAGTTACAAGATTAATAATATGGTATCAATAATTACAGGCCTAATAAACTATATACAATTATTTTATCTTAATAATAAATAAATCTTCTATTGTGAAAGATAAAAGTAATAATTCAAAAATGAAAATTTTTTGTATTTGAGATTTTTAAATAAGAAACTACACAGCCATAAGAACTTAAAACATTAATATCATTAACGTACACTGTTTGAAGATTTGGTTAAACCTTACAGAGTTCTAAGGTCAGAGGTTGGTTAGAATACATTATGTACAACAGAAAGATGTAGTCAAACTTAGCTTATATCAAACTCTTCCTTCTCCATCATCTTTTATTATTGATAAGGAAGAGACCAACCTTAGAAAGTCGACGAGAAAGTTATTTCTCAACGTGTCTAACAATACAATATAAATATTAACTAGAAGACTAAAGATACTAGATCTGTCTGGATCTGAAACCGAGGATCATGTCCCTCAAACATGTGTATATTGTTCAATGTGATAAATAACAATTTAGGTTAAACTAAGAATGATTAGCTTGACTTAAAATGTATTTCCATGTGTGAAGATTATTTGCAGTATTTTAACTACAAACGTGAACATAAGTGTCTAGAATATGTCAACAATACACATAAACTACGAACTGTTGCTAATTTTATAATGAAACCAGAAGTTAGGTGGTCATACTACAAAGCCGTGTGAAAATCAAACTGTCTGTAAACAATTACTTATCACTGGTGAGAGAAGTGGGTTATGTTGTGAAAAAATTCCTTAAGATTATGTAGGGATCTTACTATAATATTACTAGAATGGAGCAATGGCTTGTCCGTCCATATATATCTGTGACAGAAATAATAAATGAATTTATGAACTGTGGCGTCATCTATTGAATGGCACAATAAACACAAATTTCATACTTTGGGTATTCAATATTCAACCATTTAGAAAACATATTTATTTTTAAATATAAGTACTCTCCTCACAACAAGAGCATAACTTTCACTAGTACTGAACGGGAGGGTTTGATTATATCTTTATTGTTTGTTTTCTTTTGAAGTTAAGCACAAAGCTACATAATGGGCTATCTATGCTCTGCCCACCACGGTTTCTAGCGTTGCAAGTCCGCACACATACCACTGTGCCATTGTGGTGCATATCTTTATTGATGTAATTTTTTAATGTAAAACAAAAAATGAAAGTTCTTAAAACTATTGTTTGTTCAACAAAGAATAACACTTTTAATATATAAAAACATTACAGTTTACATCAGTAAAATTTATGAAAGGTTTGAGCTCTGTACATATAACTAACCACTAGTCCATGGTATTAACGTACTTTCTTTCTGTTAGTTACTTGGTTATGTTTTCTATTTATCTGTCACTCTTACACATACATACATTTTATCTAAATAATAATAATAATAATACATGAAACGCAATTCTTATTATTATTTAATCACTAAAATATTTCAATTATATTTTACTTTATCTACTAACAAATCATAATTACTTTAAGTTTTTACTAACTGTCCTGGTTCAACAATGCTGTTGACATCAATCTTCTGGGTCCACAAGAAAGACAAATGACACCTGCAGTTAGACAAACAACTATCCAATCAAGAGTAACTTGGTTTCCAATTAGAAAACAGAGATACTGTTTTTTCAAACTCTGACTATATATGAATTATATACTCATACAGTTCACTGTTTCTGGATTTTGTCTGGTTGACTCTTATGAAGTGGATGATTTTACTGCAAAACTACAGCTCACTTGTATCAGAAGCAACACTTCCTGATAATTTCTACAGCAGGCCTATCTCTAAAGTATCAATCTTTGATCCATGCTCAGAAAAAAACAATTTTCTTTTTACAAGAGGCTATACCAATAGCATAGTGGAATCATGCTTCTTAGCTTATATCCATTAGCCATAACAAAGCCAGTACCAATTTAACAGAATGGTGACTTCACTTGAAGCACCTAATACACTAGTCCCACTGTCTACCAAAAACACAACCTCAGGACATTTTTAACATCTCAGACTCGTTACAGGTTTCAACAATATACAAATTGTTCAAGTAACAATTTCTTCCCCCAACAATATTTTCCATAATTTTGCTAATTTCAAGAAAAAATTAAATATATGGAAACAACTTTGTATTTTAATAAATTATGAAGTCTTTTGAAATGAATACATATTTGTTTTCCAAAATATTCCAGACCTGCTACTGAAAACATGTACAAACTGTAATTTGTATTAAAACTAACTCTGATTTAATTTAGTATGTTTTCACAATAGCTTCTCCTGCAAGTTACCATTTTCTAACACTGAAAATTTATTTTCAATGGGTACCCACCTCAATCACCCATAGCTATCTTGACCTTCATTTGCCCTCTAAGCATTGGTAAACTTTTTAAAAGCAAACCAAACTTTTATACCCTATATTTTTTACATCATTGCAGCAACATGTGCTAATCATGTGACCACCCTCCACCAATCCCATTGTACTCTCTCTACTAGTGTAGGTAGCTCCCTCTACCCTTGCAGCACAATCCTCACTTTCGAGAATTGACATATACAAACCTGAAAACATCAACAAATCAGTGCAAAAGAAACGTGGGAAGTGGAGGTAAGTACTTATCGGAAATACATTTTCATTGTTAGAAAATAGTGACTTCCGAAATGGTACTACCTCTACTCCCCAATAGTAAAATACCACATTGAAAAGGTGAAGGGCTAGTGAAGGACCAAAAATAAATAATCAAGCAGAGAGTGGCCACTATAAAAATTAAAATATGTGACACACCTGTGGGATATAGTACTACTTCTGGAACAGGTATGTTCTTCACCCAGTAAAGAAGATAGGACAAATAGGGCAGAAACGAATAGAATATGTGGTTAGGATTAGAAACCGTATATGAATAGGCCAAGTGTGGTCTACCCGAGCAGAAAACATCCAGGGGTAGCACCTTGGGATATGACTTATTATGGTAAGTGCAGTCCAAGGAAAACAACGACATGAAAGCACCTTGCATAAGTTTGTAAAATCAACAAGTGCAGAATGCCCATGCAAAAACACCCAGGGTAAGCCCCTTGGATTGATATCAAGATAGCCAAGTGAGGTCCACCCAGGAAAAAACATCTGGGGGAAGCCCCTTGGTATACATTGAATTATGTCAAGTGTGGTCCATCTGGGCAAAAAACATCCAGTGGAAGCACTTTGCATAATAGATTTCATTCCATATTGTGTGCATAATATGCAGCATAATGATGATAGCCTCTTCTCATCGAGTGAGTAGATATGGCTATGAGATAGTGTTATTGTACAAAACCCACTTGTGAAGAAACCTCCACAGTCCACCATTCCAGTGACTTGGAACCAGAAGTGACAAGGACCCCCATGTTGCACTAGAAAAAAAGAGAGGGGAAGACAGATTGGTGGGTCCAGAGGAATGACCCACCAGAGACAGTGCAATGAGTGTCTGCATTCCCTTTTCTGAAAAAAAGAAAACCCGGATTGTAAGAATCACGGGTCAATCAAGATATGCAAAAATTCCTATCTGTTTTACTCATATAGTCCATTAGTGACATTCCTTATGATATATATATATATATATAATATATATATATATATATATATAGAGAGAGAGAGAGAGTAATTAAAACGTGATACATAGATATAGATACACCACCTAAAAAGTGTGCAGCAGTCTTACAGAAACACTCCATCTCCACAGTGAGTGTTGGAGAAGTATACAGATATAGTGCTATGATATAAAATTCAGCATACCTGACAAGGCAACACCCACCACTAGGTGGGATCCTGAAATATGATGTAGAGGCAATGACAAAAGAGAAAAAACAAATGATGACAAGTGAATAGATGTGTATAAAATAGCTACAGGAAGAAGATGATATCTGCCTGGGGAAGACACAGCAAAGTTGTGCAGAGTGACAAAAGTACAGAGAGTTTTCCACATACTGGCCTAAATGATTCCTTTCAAATAACAGCAGTGTCGAACAGCTAAAGGCAGAGTTAGATAATGAATTAGGTGTGAAAAAACAATATGTAGATAGCAACTGGCCAGGGACACATCCATATATGCCAGGTGTAGAAGTTGATGAGCCCAACCTGTTAACATAATAGTAGAAAGATCAGGGAAAAGAAGAATGCCATGGAACAATGAGACAGGAATGAGAACAACTGAAGGAGAGAATATGAGCCAAACAACAGAGCAGGGAATGAAGTGGACAAAGGAGATGATCCAGAAATGTATGGAAATATAGGACAGAAAAGGAAAGGAAGAAAAGAAAAGGTAAAACAACCTACCTGGGCAGCTGAAGTCCATGGAAGGAATGCCGGATCAGGATAACGAAAAACTTATGAGAAATGGTAAAGGATGACATAAAAATCAGAATGACAAAGACTGCATGCCAGGGGGTGGAGGATTGAGGTCGTAAGAGAAATATCTTACAAGAAACAAATTGTAATGGGTTCAGAGGGAGAACCAGACAGGATAGGAAGAACAACATGGAGATCCAAATCCAGCAGAACAAAGGAAATTTGTCGGTTGGACCATTAAAAGAAATGGAACAACCCAAGGAAGAGAAACTTTCTGGAAGAGGGAGAAAGGAGGGAGTTTGACAGTAAAGCTCTATAAAGAGCAACAGTTGAAACAGACAATCCCTGAACAAACAGCCAGATGAAGAGCTGGGACAGGTGAGGAACAGAAGTACAGGCAGAATGAAAGCCCTGGGACAAATACCAAAGACTGAAGCAAAACTTATGCCTCTGGTACACAGACAAAAAGGAAGGGCAAAAGGAGTAAGCAATGAAAGATGCAACATGAGGGACCAGACAAAAGACACACACAAAAATAGATTATAGTGACATCAGGATGAAAAACGACCACTCATGGTGGACAGAGGAGCAAATAGGACAGAGAAAGGGGCATAGTTTGTTGCTCCATTAAGGGCCAGAGCAGAGGGAACTATGTCAGACCCGACCAATCGGAAGCAACCAACAGAAAACAAGGAGGTGGTCTAGATAAGGGAAAAGACCCAGAAGAGGAGGAGTCTGAATGGAAGGTAACCATATAGGGGCGAGCCCCTGAGCCGATGCACGTGACTGAACAGAAGTCACACTGAAAGAAGGAGTGTGGAGATGTCTGGATGAAAAAACTTCAGATCGTGGATGACTGAGGAGTGGACAGGACAGAGAAAAGAATAAGATGTATTGCTCCAGTAAGGGCCACAGCAGAGGGAACCACAACTGAGCAGCCAATACAGAAGAACTGGCAGAACACAAAAAGGATTGGTCTGGTAAGGGAAAAGACTCAGAAAATGAATCATATTGGAGGGTAGGCATATAGGTGAAGACCCCTCCAATCTTGACTGAAAACATCTACCTCCACAGCTGAAGGGTGAGGAACTGAAGACTAAAAGGAAGAAAGTGTTGCATACCAGTGAATGGGAAACGCACACAAATATGCAGTGTTCCCAGTTGAGAACATACCTAAAGAAAAATGTGAGGATGAAGAGACCACTCTGCGGAGAACCTTGTGGGGACACGATAAAAGATTGGCCAACTCCCCATGAATGAAAGTCTGTGCTTCCCCAGCAGACATAATGAAACCTGAGACTGAGGTCTAGCATTACAACTGCTGCCTACTTATGGCAGAAAAATGATCAATCACCATAAGAAATCCAAATTCATATCAACAAAGTAGTAGTTAGTATATTATCTTTTTCATTTTTTACAGATCCTTCTTAAACTTAATGACATATCCAGTGTTTACACTGACTTTTGACATGTGACTATAACTTGGCTATTAAATTATGATTTTAAAAACCAAATTCGTTTTTCCAATTAGTATACCATAATCTTGTTTCATTTTATTTAAGAAATAAACTAGCCATTAACATAATCTAGATATTTTTCTCAGATATTTTATACCATAGATAATGGTTACATAAATGCTCAGTATTAAATATGGCTAAATAAAAATCTCAGAC
>NW_013667172.1:240418-243174 GCF_000517525.1 Limulus polyphemus
AATAAATCAAACACAGTGCCACCCTGCCCACATCTTTCCATTTTTGGAAACACTCCATTATATACACTTACTTCTATATATGACATGAGTAATCAATCGTAAGCTCAGAATGTCCTCCTAGTGGCTTTCTCAGCTATCTTAATGGCCTTGGTGCCATTTCTTTCTTTTGAACAAATATTTCAACGAGGTAGGAAGTGTCTTTAGTCTGCTCATAATTTTATATTATTTTAGACTAAAATACATCTTAGTTACTAAGCTTTATAAATTATAGTGAAATTCTATGGTATTAATGTAGTAAGTTATGATTTTTTAGTTATTCAAATGTATATATAAAACCTAAAAAAAATATTTTATTTCATATCCTCCTTGTGCAATTTTTTAAAGGCTTAGCAACCTACGTCAAGTGACAACCAAGTCCAAAGGTCATAATTAGAATAGATAATTGTTTGCTTTACTTCTTTAGTTACTGTTCTATGTTTTAAGAAAAATAAGTTTAAGAATTTATTTCAAAATAGCAATAATCTGTATACATATATAATGTATAATAATTTAAATGTGACTGTATTTTATAAAATACTAGTCTACTAAAATACAGCCAAGACAAGTTACTTTGCACAGACCAAGGGTTAGTTTTATGTTATTGGATACAGTAACATGAGTGCACTTGAGCCGCGTCATTGTAACTTCTGTATTGTTAGCCAGGCACAGCTGAATAAATAATAAATATATAATGTTATGAGATTTAAGCTATTTAGTCTAAACATTTATGTTTTCATGTTATAAGTTGTGTTCATTCTAGAATGAAAGAGGCATAATTTATATTTATATCCTAATTTTTTATGGTGGTTATGAGATCGGTCAAATCTACCAAACCCGTACAGAGATTAATTACTCAAAATAACAGTTAAAATATAAAGCTTTTTCTTAAGAAACATTTGATAACTATCTGGACATTATAAAGATTTTGCATGTGAAATTTGAAAATTTTCTGATGCTTAAAAGTATTTTTAATCTTAAAATGAAAATTACTTTGTATGATAGATAGGCAACATATGAAAAGAAAAAAAAAGACACGAGAAAAACATTGCTTTACAAACCTTAAAACTTATTAAAAAAAATTATATATTTTGTGTATGAAAGCATTGTAATGTTTACTGATAAAATGCCAAATTTTGTTAACATTTGCTTACTAATTTAAAAATTGTAGCATGAAAACTATAACAAGCACAAAATGGTTATGAGGTCGGTCCCAGGGACCGAAACTGTGCTGAAAGAGTTAATAATATTTATCCTTGGCTAATTAAATTCTAATAAATAAAAAATAATATTTATATCTATTCATACTTTCTTAAAAACGAAATGGATTTCATAAGCATTTAAATACTTACTTTTGAAAAATAAAATGCTTTTTCCTTGTCTGTGTGTCTTTTTGGAAGAAAAACTTGAAAGTATATTCTTTCAGTCTGAGACAAACTACTGTCCCCAACAGCTTTCATCTTCAATTTCATGAGTTGAACCTTGGCTGCTGTACTAGCAGATTTTCTGCCATGCAAAGCTCTTTTCTGTGGTTGAGCATGTTTGGATTCTTTTACAAAAACAAAAAAATATTTTCATATTCTTTAAAGTTATATTTATATTAAAGAACACAATTTGATAATGCTAATCATACAGCAGATCACATTTAGAGTTAATTACTTTCTATAGTACAGTTTGAAAATCTAATTATGAAGGATGAAGACAAGTTAACTAATGATCATATTTTATATGTGATACAAACAAGCTACAGGACTTAAAAGTACTTATAACCAAATTACAATGAAGAACGAATTTACGGAAAATTAATTAACGAACGAACGGAGACATAACAAATTGGTGTCAGAGAGTGGGATAAAAAAAAAATGGCAAGCACACATAGTATCTACGTGACAGGGAAGCTGGATGGCCAAAGGTGTAACTTTGTCATAGATTCTGAATCTCAGCAAACCCTTGTGAGCATCAAGGTGCTGGATAACAAAGGAGTACCAGAAGCTGTACAGAAGCTCTGTGGTGTGACAGGACATTCTGCAAGGTTGTGGGGACCAGTGTGGGTAACTATCGAGCTCATGGGCATGAAGAACAGACAGAAAGTATACTTGGCTGACATTGAAGACCAATGCATATTAGGATTTGACTATCTACTACCGAGAAAGTGTGTAGTTAATTTCGATAAAATGACGATTGGAAACAACAAAGTCCAGACTCCAGTAAGTGTTGCTACATCTGTTGATCTGCATGTCACAGTACTTAAATCAACTACAATACCCCCTATGTCAGAGAAGATAATTTGGGGTAGGATAAAAGAACATCCCCATGGAAGCCCAATGCTTGTAGAAGCAGTGGAAGACCCATCCAGGCCAGAGGATTTGAAGATTGGAAGGTCACTTGAAGCAGGTCATCAAGTAGTACCTATAACAGTGGCCAATTTCTCTAAAAGTGAGCAGACACTTAAGGAAGGGGCATTGTTGGGTGTGTGCCAGGAGGTAGAGCCAGTCAATGTTAAAGCAAGGAATACAACTGTAAAGAAAGGACATACACTTCCAGAATATTTGACTGGCCTCTATAAGAAGAGTATAGTCCATTTGTCATCATCACAGGCTCTTCAGGTAAAAGAACTTTTGGCAGAAATTTGCTGATGTCTTTTCGAAAGGAGATCATGACCTCGGATGCACAAACCTGGTAGAGCACAGAATAAACACAGGCAATCACCGTCCAATAAA